>NW_020448708.1:605174-608083 GCF_003343035.1 Apteryx rowi
TAGGGCCGGAGCGGCGCCATGCCGGAGCGGCCCCTGCGGCCGGCGGCTGCAGGCTGCGGGGCGGTGGGTGAAGAGAGAAACGTTGAAAGCTGGGCCTGGGGCCCGGGTGCTGGGGGCGCTGCTCTCTGACCGGGCTTTGGGCTGAGTTTTCCTCGTGTAACCTGTGGGTGAACTTTGAACAGGGTGCCATCCTTGAGGGAGATCTGTATTGCAACAGGACGCGTTTCCCTACAGCAGTTTACAGTCCTAGAGGATATGGCCAAATATCTCTAGTCTCAGAAAAATGAACAACTTTCTAACCTCAAGAAAATAACGGTGCAAAATTAGTTTAATCTGAAATCTTTAATTCGTGAGTTTCTGTACTTTGCTGAGAACCAAAATACGAAACTGCATTGGGGAACCAAAAATTGCAGTTTCCTTTGCTTAAGAACAGTCCTTGATTAAAACATCCCTCCTGATTTTTTGAGATGTAAGAATCAAATGTTGCATTTGAAAGTTATCTCTCTTTTTTTAAGACAAAGTAAAATTAATAAGAGACAAGTTGTTATCAAAGTTTCTCATACCTGTGCCAGCCTATAAAAAGAGTGATAAAACCAACCCATATATTTTGAAAAAGTAATACAAATTAATGTTCACTTGTGAAATGCCCCAGCTGGCAAAGCATTCTCAGTGTAATTTAAAAATAAACTTATTTATTTGGTGTACCTAGCTGTTGCTAGTTGCCAGATCTCTTTCAGCTGTATGACAACATTCCACCTCATCCCAGCAGGTATGATGCTGTGCTGTCAGAGCTGCCATGGAAATCGCTGGTGCCTAGGGGGACAGGTGAATAAATGCTGCTTTTTTAGTATGTAACAGTTTTCCCAAGTGATGTACCCCACTAAAGTGGGAGACAGTCAGCCACAATGTTGAAGGAATCTGAAGTGTGTACACTCAAAAAAACAGGATTATTATCACTTACATTCTGAACACCTCCCCTGATGTTTTGGAAGCAGAATGCATTCATTTATCTAATGCATCTTCTCCAATTAATAATTTTTCTCCAACCCAAAGTTATTAGGTATTATATTTCTTGTATATAACAGCCAACACCCCAACATTAAAATAACGATGGTGTGGACACAGTATCTGAAAAATCTGAAATGCAGTTTCCAGCTAGCATTTCCACTCTATCATTTCCAGTTACCTTAACTAGAATCGCTAGCATTGGTGCAGCCATGATGATATAAACATGTAAGTGAATAAGGTTTGTAGGGAAAAGTAAAATATTTTATAAATATAGTTGGAAAAACAAGCTTCAAGGCACAAAAGACTGAAGAATGGCTCAGGCATCAAAAAGTTCATTTGCTTCATTTAGTTCTATCAGTCTGGTAAAAGAAATAACTTCTTATAAATCATGTCTCATTAGATGTGAAACTGTTCAGCARCTTTTGGCTACCTTTAAATCCATACTGTTATGTTGTCCTAAAATACTTTGTTCGGGATTGTGGCATCAAAGTGACATCAGCAGAGCAAGAAATAAATCAGAAATGAACAGTGAGGTTTGGATATATGAGCAGAGGCTATGAATGAGGCAGAAAGCACAAAGAAATTATCCATGCTTAAAGTAAGTGGGGAAGTGTTTCTAATGTTTTAATCTATTCAAGATTAGGGAATCTTTATTTTCTTTAAAATATATTCTGTATAAGACAGTACATATTCATTTCCTTCAAAAATCTTAAATTTTTATTTGCCTTTTCTGCTGCGTTGGAGCTGATTACTACTATGAAGGTAGAATTAGTATTGGTTTGGGGTGTTTGTGGAGACAGTCTGGAGTATAAAGAAAATACGAGTGATCTAACTATGCCGGTTTGAAAAAGAAATGGAGCTTTCAAGTTGCCGATCAATTTAATATGGAGAAACTGTAGCTGAAGAGAGGGATTCATGAACAGGGAGCTGGGATACTGTAGTGTGCTTTGGAGATGCATGCTACCTGCTGTAAGGCATATATTTTTATACAAGCTTCCTCAGTCAAAATCCTTAAGATAATGTACCTTTGGTTGCATATAATTCACTATGTCTTCCTCTAAAAGAAATATGCCTTATAAATGTAAGATTAATTTTAGGTTTTAAGAATATTGCTAATCTAATTTTGCATGTCATGTGCACATGCACCACATTATATTTTCATAAGCCCCACCTAAAGACATTATGATAAGGATTAAAATTTTGTAGATGTCGTCCGTTCTTTCTTAATTGTGCTTGGGAAGGTGATGAGAAAAAAACAAATGTAATTGCCATTGTAATGCAAGAGACAGTCACATCCAGCTCAGATATGAACAGAGAAAATAGAGAAAATTTTTGTAGCAATAACAGGAAAAAAATCAACTCAGATATTTAAATAATTAAAGTAGTTTAGATGTATGTTAATATTACTTTAAATTGGAAGTGACCATTTGTTGATAAAAAGGGCAACAAGCTGTAATCTGAGAAGCCTAGACCATGAGAAACACAATCAGGTTCATGCTAATAGACCTCTTTAACAGAGAGGTAAAATCTGTTTTGGTTACAACTGTTGCCTTTGATGACTGTTATGCATAACCATAATGTGTATGTAATAAAGGCATCTTTATGTATGTAATGTGTATATAATGTGTATGTAATAAAGGCATCTGGTTGAAGATGTGAAGGTCGGGGGCAGCCTTGGCTGCAGTGACCATGAGATGGTGGAATTCAGGATCCTGCGAGGAGGAGGCAGGGCACTAAGTAGGATCGCAACCCTGGAGTTCAGGAGAGCAAACTTTGGCCTCTTCAGGGACCTACTTGGAGGAATCCCATGGGTTAGGGCCCTAGAAGGAAGGGGGGTCCAAGAGAGCTGGTTAATATTCAAACATCACCTCCTCCAGGCTCAAGAGCGGTGCATCCCTATG
>NW_020448708.1:610378-650767 GCF_003343035.1 Apteryx rowi
TTCCAGACCACCGCCATAAAGCAAATATCACAATAAAGCGAGTCACACAAATTTTTTGGTTTCCCAGTGCATATAAAAGTTGTGTTTACACTATACTGTAGTCTATTAAGTGTGCAATAGCATCATGTCTGAAAAACAATGTAGAAAATATGACACAGAGACACGAAGTGAGCACATGCTGTTGGAAAAATGGTGCCGATAGACTTGCTCGACGCAGGGTTGCCACAAACCTTCAATTTGTAAAAAAAGGAATATCTGCAAAGCACAGTAAAGCGAAGCGCAATAAAATGAGGTATGCCTGTAGTGCCAATCAAGAAAAGCAAGCAAGGGAATAGCCATGCTGTATGCCATAATAGATCTAGTCTGATTTTTCTGCTACAAGTGCAAAACTAAGAAGCTATGAGTAGAACTAGGCTAAATTTTTTCAGTAGGATATCTGAGTCATCTGAAAGGGCAGAGTTAAGCCTGCTACCTCCATTCAAAAATTATTGCAAGTTTGTAAAATTACAGTGTCTTGGGGGAAAAAAGGGGGGAAAAATTTGAGAAGATTTTAAAATTTATTTATTTAGAATAAAACTCACCTTTTTCCTGATGGAAAACAAAACATTTTCATTTTGGATTTGCCTGAGACTTTTTGTTTGCTTTACTACTTACACGATTTTAATGGACTGTAAGGCAATGCACATTCTTTGGAAAATAATAGTGATGATTGTTTATGCTGCTTCTTGTCACATATTTAAGACTACCACGAGCTACTAACTTGACCTCTGTGGCAATATGCAGAGTTCATTCATAGTTTAGTTATTTTCAAGTCTCTTCAAATACGGTTGGACTAATGCTTCAATTAATGTAAGTTTATAAAAAGTTTAGTGATAGCCAGTTTTTAAAGAGAAGAACACAAGAAAAGTCACAATTCTCCAGGCACACGTTGAAGGGATTAATTTTAATTGGTTTTATACATAAATGAGTTTCTTGAGGAGTCTCAGGAAACATACTTTCTGTTTAGAGATTATGTAATACAAATTTGAGTGTGATAAACTGTATTTTTCAGGTGAACCAAGAGGCTGAATTCTCCCTGTTTTAAAGTCTTAAGTCTGGATACAGGATTGTAGCCCTGCTTTACATTTTCCTCTTCTGCTCCCCACTGTTGGGGACATTGAGGATGGGCTTCACAAACTGAGAGGGAAGGAGAGGAGAGATGGTCTAAGCTTCCTGTGCTCCCTGTTATTTCCCCTGTCCTTGCTAAGTTGTCTCAAAGGGAACATGTATATAATTGTTATGGTCTTTGCTCTAATAATTTGTTAAAGGCTATAACAATTGTTAAGGGCTTTGCTGTCGTATATATTCTGGTAGTAGTACTGCATCATGTTCAAAATGCCAGCTCAATGTTATAAAAGTTTTTTTCAGTCCTCTGCATTGAACAATTTCTTTTACTCTCAGTAAGAAACAATTCAAAAGGTATTGACTGACTCTACCACCTAAGGTGACATGATGTGGAAAGTCACCACCACCAGCTGATGTGGATTTTATAGCAAACCCCAGTTTGTCCAATGCCATGTTGTTGTTTAAACTCTGGTGACAGTGACTGAAACTGGTGGATTGCCTTCTGGTAATATTTCTATTGGACAACATGACAACTTGAATTACTGCTGTATAACAAATTCTACATACTACCACAGCTTTCAGAAAATTGTTTTTGTCAGCTAAAAAATTATTGATTGAGTAAAAAATATATTTAAAGTCAGACAGTGAGACAGACTGGTGAAAAGGTTAGGTATAGTGTACTTTCCCAGAAATCATACCTTAAATTCTTCAATGATAAATGCTAAAACCATGATGCCACCTAAACTTTCAGATAATCATTTCTAGTTACAGAATATATGCTTTAAGAGACTTGATTTTGGTTGTACAAAAGAAGGACAAATAACTACAACTTCTAAAATGACCTGAGTGAGCCTTACTTCTCTCCTTCTCATCTAAACAAAACAAACAAATCCCACAGTAATTAATTTACAGGCAAAATGCAAGACTTATTTTATGTGCCATGCCAGCAAAAACAGTTAAAGGGAAAAAGTGTACTTTAGTAAAGATAATAAATGCTTGGCTTACAGAGATACAGTTATAACTTCATGAACACCCAGAATAGTACTCCCAAGAAAAGCCATACAAGAAACAAAATAAAAAAAACCTTGTTTTCTAAGCACAGTAGAGGGACCTGGTTTAATTCTGTAGGTATGAAAAGTGTTAAGTTAAAGAGCAGTGGTTTGTGGTAAGTTGTACAGCTTAATGAAGTTGTGTATGTTTAGGAAGAGATAAAAAAGGAGCACAGATGGTGCAGGGGAAGGGAGTTATCTGCAGGGAATGGCACAAGTGAGAGGCAAGGATAGGCTGAAGTTTATTCAGACTCTTTTTGCACTGAATGCAGCAGCTCTCTCTACTTAATAAAGAAGGTAAGGATGGGGTCCTTCAAGAACCTAGCAGGATAGGTTCAATTAGAATGCCTGATCTGTGCATTTTGTGGGCCATGATGGATATAAAAAATACATTTGTATTACATAATGACACTAATTCTTAATTTTCCTACAAATAGAAGGTGTTGAGACCCTGCAGTTTAGGGCCTGCAGACTCTCCTCTAGTTCCTGGAAAGAATATTTTAAAGTATTCTAGCTAATTCCAGGTGTCAAAATCACTCCACTTTTAGTTGGCTCTTTCATTGCTTCATCTGCTTGCTTTGTATGGGCTGATGGAACACTGAAAACTTCTATTTAACTATTACAGGAGCAGGGGGCATGCAAGGAGTGTTGAACTGATGCTTTATTGCTTTTCACTGCTTTTCCTGCATCTTTGCCATTTCTCTATGATTCTTGGAGGCTTCTGAAATTGCATGTATATGGAATGTGAGCTATGTGAAAAGATTAAGCATAATGTCTCTTCTACCTTCACTTGCTCTCACCAGCTAGAAATATATTTAGTTGCATATTCTAGCCCCAGAATTTTTCTTTCTTTAACAATATGATAATATCAGACTATCGGTGTAAATACACATGCAATTGTCAGTTAACCTTATGCTATTATTTTCAGAGTGCCTGCGGCACTGTATCAGTACTGTCAGAGGAAAAATACCACAGAACAAGGCATTTCCACATTCTTTTCCATGAGCCAAGGCACAAAATGGGCTCATTACCAACATGTGGTTGTCTGCAGTTCAATATTAATGTGTCTGCAGCTACCCAAAAAGCATAGTGTATTTGTGTAATTCAGCAAAATGTAAACATGTGTTTCTGAAGGGACCAGGTGCTGCCAGAAAATGAGATTTTATTTCTTTTTAATCAAGCGTGAAGAGTTTTTGTATGAAACTTTTCAGAAAGTCTTTGGACTAAGTTCAGTGTTGGCGTAAGCAGGTACAATTATGTTGGATTCAGAAAAATTGCAGCTGCTTATGTCAGCTGAAGGTTTGACCCAGAGGTGCTTAAAATCATCAATTAATGTGTTCATATACTAGGTCTGAGGACTGAAGAGAGGAATCCCCGAGTTCTAATTCTAACTCCGCTGCAAACATGCAGAAAGGACTTTTTAAAAATTCTTTATGACACTTAACTAATCTGGCTAAATGTATCCCTACTGTAGCTCATGTACAAAGTTGGCCTTCTGTGTCAGCTTCACCACCTGTAAATGGTGATGATTATAGACACTTACCTCACAGGGATGTTGTCAGAATTCATTAGTTAATGTCTGTGTGGTGCCTTGAAAATGTTAAATGCCACATACTGCAAAGCACGGTATTATTAAAATGGTTTAAAAAGACCATTTTAGATATCTCCTTTTCTTGACTCATGTGCATAACTCTGTTGATAATAGGGATTTCTCGTGTGCCCCGAGAGGGAATAATATAGAGAGACTTAAACACTGTGGGACCAATTCTCTTTTCATGGAAGAATGACCTAGAAATTTAGTCACAGGACATCTGGAGTCTTGCTGTTTAAAGTTCTTAAGACAAATTTTGAAAGTTGAGTGGACGAAACTGGGTACAGATATCCATTATCATATCATCTCAATTATCATACCTAATGCCTATTTAAAATGCCATTGTTAATCTATAGCCTGTAGTACTTTTTTCTTTCATTTGCTGTGTTTCCTCACACTAAGGATGGAGTCTTTGTACCCTTCAATGCCAAGTGCAGTGTAATCACCTGTGATAAAATGTGCTCCGATCGTAGCCATTGACAGAATCTCATTGTTAATTAGACATTCTGGATAATGCATACCTTTTCATGCTGAATGGTGGTGTTCAGGTTAATTCTTAGCATTTACACAGTGCTGTAGATGTCATGCTATTTTATGAAGCCAAATTCCCATTTTATTTGTGAGGAAGATGAGACAACGGCATTCAGAAGTTCTATCTAAAAAGAAGTTAAGTCTTCTGATTGTTGTCCAGTACTCTAGTCACTGAGCACTGTTCAATTAAGTCACTAAAGTCACACCAACGCAGTAATTGTAGCCCATTGTGGTTTATGTTCATTGTTTTACAGTGGTATCATATAAAAGCATGATTGTCTTGCATGTTTTGTAGAAGTCTATAATTTCAGGGGAGGGGAGGGTTTTGGGTTTTTTTTCAGAGAAAAGTAGCCAGTAATTGAAATTAGACCTGAACTGTGAGGGAAGCATTTGAAATGTGAAATGAAAGAAGTAATGCTGTCTTTTCTGGCACAGGGTTGTTCTTGAGAAAGGTGTAATTCTCCAGATACTGTTGTGTTTAATCTCTTACATTAGTTGTTGCTGCGGTTGTTTATACAGTTATTGGGAAGAGATAGATGTCTAGTTGTTCTGACAAACAGACGGTGGTGACTTGAATGATTGGATGGGTGAAGTTGTTACTATTCTTAGCCATTGCTCTGCCCTCTGAAAACACTTCCATAATAGGGAAGTCTGATCAATTCAATGAATCGGCTCTCAAACCATCATAGATTTTAGCTCAGTGAATTAAGGAGGTCATAGCCAAAGACTAGTAGCAAGAACCATCTGTGTCCATCTTTAATTGTTACTGCTTATCTTTTGGGTCTTCAGACAAGTGCACATAAAGTAAACAAGTAAGACACACTGAAGAGAAAGTGGGATACTTGAGTGCCTAAGTTAGATAACATGTTTCTAATTAAAACACCCACCAACCCACCCACCCTAAAAAACCAAACACTCACAAATGAAACAATTCTCCTGTGTATTGTTGCAACCAGTGATCTAATGGTTAGAAGGAAAGAGCCTGCAGATTTGAGGATGTGGAAAAGTAATTTGAAAACATTTCTCTTGTCTCTCGGAGTGCCAGGCCATCACACAATTTTCCAGTTGTTTTCTCTAAGTCCTTCCTATTGAATTGTTTGACTTTAATAAATTAATGGTATTTAGAATGAGTACCTTAATCTGAGGTTCATATAGGCAGCATAGCCAAAGTTTTTTTTCTGTCCTTACTGTCCAGTGTAGCCAGGTCAAAGATAGGCAGAGCAATACAGCTCCATTTGTGGTACTGTTTCTTACTTACGTCAAGTTTTTAGTGCTAAAGATCTGGCTGTCAAAAGCAAGCAACAAAAGTTTGATGGGCATGATACTGCCAGTCTGGCACCTCAGTGTTGGACTTAGGTGCCTAACATGGCAGCAAGATACCTATAATTTACCAATAGTTGTTGACTGTTAGCTGGCTAAGTTTAGCGTTGAGGCTTTATTCTTAAAATAAAGCTTGTACCCTTTATGCTTACAAACAGAGGACTCCATTTAATGGTCCGAGTGCAATTTGTTCTCTCTGCTATTTAAAAATAAAACTTCACATGATTAGTATGAGAAAACTCATATGCCTTTGAGACAACATAACTTTAGCTCCATGAGCACGCTCAACTATGAATAGAATTACCCACCTGTCAGTCAGTCAAGGTAGTTTAAAATACCTGTGCTCCAAAAGTCTATGTGTCATTACAGATTTAGCAGTACGAGCAATGTTCTCTTTGTCAAACAATGAAGCAATATGACTAATTAACACTCACTAGGGAACCTGAAATAATGATCCCTCTCTCTTCCTAGAGCCAATTACTCCAAATATTCAGATTAGCTACCTACTATTTCTCTGAAAGAAATGTCTTGCTTTCTTTTTCTTTTTAATTTAAGGCATTATGTACCATGTAGCATCATGTTATATGATGTTATGTCACATCCTGACAGCTTACAGCTAGGGATATGCTGAATTTATTGGATAGTTAATACCTGAATGAATTAGTAAGATAACCAACTTTCCAGGAATAGGAAATCGGGAATACCTGCACTACCTCCTTTTGTATCTGTAGGGGGAATTTATTTGATTGATTTAATCAGCTATTGTATTTTGTTATATCTTCCCACAAAGATAATGTTTAAGTACACATGTTTATTTGTGCCTATATTTAATTTGCATAATATTTATGACCTGAATGTACAAATGTCTACAATACCTATAAACATACATGATAGCCCAACATTGTAACATAATTTTCTGATGCTTGAGAAATCCTCGATCAAGAAGATGATACTTCTAAGAATATTTTTTAGGTCGAAGTTATCAAGTTCATAAACCATAAGACCATTTTTGGAAATTAATTGTATCTCTGTTTTACAGTAATTTTAAAGCATTACATCAGAACCTTTCTGACAGTAAGTGCGAATCCAGAGAAGTAATTAGGCATGGTGGTTCTCAGTTTGCAATGGCTAAACCTTGAGCACATAGATCTCACATAAAAAGCAGAGCAGTATTAGATGTGGAGGCTACCAGAGTAATTACTACAGAAAGTTAGGTTTCTCAGAATAGAATTTGAAATACCCAGAATATTAAAAAATGCTACAAACAGGGAATTCTTTAAATATCTGAATGCTCCAGTACTTTTTCAGTCCTGAAAAGAGATGCTTGTTTTGCATTCACAGCTCAGAATCCTTTCCTGAAGACAGGATTGTATGGTCTAGCAGAAACAGAGCAGGATTTTTGTTTGTTTGTTTTGGCTGGGTTTTTTGTTTTTGTTTTTTTAAGGGGATAAGAGATGGGTGGGTGTGTTGCTTGCAGAAGCCCAGTAATACTAGTTGTTGGTGACCTGCTCAGTTAAAAGCAAATTGCATTGAGGAATTTAAAACCATTCTCAGCTGTCCTGAGAGTGGTCTGACAAGAAGGGTGTTTTGGGATGTCTGTGCTGTCACTCCTTTTCTATTAAAGGTTTTCCACTGGACTGAAAAAAAATTCATGAATCAGTGAGTCAATATAATGATGATCACGACCAAATTATTTGGAATTTATCAGGGAAGAAAGGCCCAGATTCTGTCCCTGCTCCATTCTTCCCTGTTTTATGTATTTTTATCTAATAACTGTTTAATGTGATTTGCCCAGGAAGTCTTTGGAAGCTAGAATTAGTTGAGTGCCCTTAACAACAAATTACAGTCATGCTCAGACTTGCTCTTAGTCCGGCTCAACAAATCCTGAACTTTTCTGAGCAGAAGAACAGCTGCAACAGCAGGATGTGGATTATATTGCCCTTCTAGAACAAACTGAAACTTATGATTGGGACAGTATCTTGCCAGATGGGAGATGTGTGTTTATATCCTCTCAGAGAGAATTGAACCTGCCTCTTTCACCTCTTAGGTGAGTACTAGCAACTAGAATGCTGTGTTAAAAATAGATAGCTGAATAGATATCAGCTGATAGCTGAAAGAGCCTCACACTACTGTTTGGGCAATCTGTATCTTGTGTATTATGTATGATCTATTAAGTTCCTCAGTGAAACAGATAGAGGAATACCAACTTCTGCATGCGGATCAGAATCACAGAATCACAGAATGGCTGAGGTTGGAAGGGACCCCTGGAGATCACTGGAGTCACCTCCTCCTTCTCTGTATCTTTTGTCAGCAAGGGCCCTGCCCCATTCAGCAGCGGGCCCACAAAATAGTGTCAAACAAAGGTGTTTCTGGTCTGGACAAGTGCAATATAGTACTGCAGCTGCTTTTGAAACCTTTAATGTGAGATGTCAGTGGAATTTGGTACCAGGCCTAGGCTGCATTCAAGCAGAGGTTTTTAGGACTGCAATTTTTTCTAAGTGCAAAAGTTCTGCCTAAGTCCTATTTGCATCGAAACCCTACTTACGTATTAGAGAAGAGTCATGTAGAAGACTCTTATATCACAATGCTGAGAATAGCGCAAAATAGGTGGCTTTTTTTCCCCCTAGTTTTAAAATGCTAAGATGCAGCTTCCTAAGATTCATAATGCTATGAATCAACAAAGCTATTAAGCTTATACTTAATGTTTAACTGTGCAGGTGTCTTACTGAAGTCAAATTCAAATGTGAGACTATTTTCATGTTACTGTTTACAACATGATGTAGTAATTCAGTATTTTCGCACAACAGAAGGAAATCTCTGACTTCCATTTCTTTCAGACAGAGTGGCAGGAGTGTGCATTTGCTTGTGGCAGGGATATTGGAACTTTTTTGTGAAATATTTCCTGATGAAAAATTGTCTATGATTTCTAAAAATTTAAATTTAATAAGAATTTGTTTTTAAACACACACTTTTTGTCCCCATATTGTAAATTTTGCGCAACATTTCCTTTAAAAAGTGGTAGAATTGCAATAATAGTGTGGTCTTGTTCTTTGTAACCAGGGCTATTGAGAATCACCAGTCTGTGTTTGCAAACTGCTAAAAAATAAGGAAACACATTCGAGTTCCCAGAATGTTTGCATTCTAGTTTGTACTGAAGATTGATCTGAACCTACTGATCAGATCTAATATTTTTATGCAACTTGAGGAAAAATCAGACTTAATTCCCAAATTGGGCTTACTCAAGACTGAGTGTTTTAGGTGACAAGCAAATTATTTTTTGGCATACCATGCTAATTTAGTGGGCAGCTACAGGAACACACCTGTAGCTAATATTGCAAAGGTTTTGAAAAACTTTGTTAAGGACAAGTGTAGTTTTCAGTGGAAAAATTGGTACATGACAAGTGATGTCAAGCTATGTGATCTGATGCACCAAGATTTCTACATTAACATTTCTTTCTGATGTAAAACATCTAGACTTGTAAATATACTTATTCCTGCTATTGTACTTGAATTACTGTGTTACTGGTGCTCTCTGTATGTATTGAAACTTTATTATCTTTCCATTATGTTATAAGCTCCTAGTTAGGCGGTAAATTCTCTCCCTAGGCCAGAACTTGGCTTAAAGAGTCTCAGCCAGTACATGACACTGATGCACATGTTTATATACACAGAGACATACTGTTTATTTTTTTCATGTGTACCTGAAAAGTAGTAAGGATACATCAAGGTTTATAGGTCTAATGATGCAATTAGGCGGATTAGCAGGAATTATACAGCTAAAACTTGAGCATTTGTGCACAAATTACAAAATAGTCTCTGTACTAAGCTTTGAAAACAACATATTTGGACAGTTTTTCTTTTTAATTTTCTTCTACTTGTGGCTGAGAAAAACTGACTGAGATTGACAGAGGTAGTGACATCGAGGTGACATGAGGCTGAAGGTGTCAATTGGGAAATTAGTTTAAGACAGAAAACACAGAGGTTTCTATTGACATGATTGGAATATACACTGTACCTTTAAGGGGAAAATGTATGCCATGTCCCCTGTGTTTACAAAATAAGTCAGTGATAGAAAGTGCTTTCAAGTTGCTCTGGATGTTGAATTTAAAATAGTTTCATGAGAAAACAGTGCATTGTAGTATGTCCTTTTAATTTGACTTGAATTTAAGTTCTTTATCTTTGTCATGCCTGTCCTCACACTGCTTCTGATTTATAATCTCCTATCTGTGTTTAGCATCCTACAGCTGAATGGCTCTCAGGGTAGATCTGTGAAAAGTCAGATCTGTCAGGTTTAGGCTTCTTTACTTGTGCCATTCTGCCATACTTTTCGTATGTAGACAGACTTTTCCTATTTAAAAGCTTGAGTCCAACAATGCCATTTTAAGTAGCAGCATAAACCAGTTACATAGAACCTAAACTGCTGGCACTGGGAAGCTGCCACTGAATTGTGCTGTTAGCTTTTCACAAGTTGGATCTTTCAGATGTCTGTATGAAATAACTGGTTATAGACACAAGCTCATCCTGTTCAGGGATTTCTGACTGTCATAGTATCAGACATTGCAAGACATTGTAATATATATTTTATTATATATATATATTTAGTGAATATTTTCTTTCTCTTCCTTTTCTTTCTACAACAAAACAAGGTTTCTTAACTGTTTCTTTGCATACTGTGCTTTATAGAAAGCTGTTCGCTGGCTGACATTGTAAATGGAATACTGATTTGTTGCAGCTCCCATCCCTTACAAGTGCTCCTGCTGCTCTCCTCTTCTATCTTTAGAAACTTCCTTTTTAGACGATGAAAACAGGATAAAAAGGCAGAAATGTACTTGTTTTATTCATTCTCTTTCTTCAAGCTGCATCGTATGCCCCATATTACTAAGACTAACGCAATAAATTATATGACATCAAGACTGAAACAAAGGTACTTATCTCTAAAAATTATTTTCTAGTACCTTTTTAAACTAATAGTTCTATAAAACTTCTTGAAGGTTCTTAGGATTCAGCCGATTTCTTTTAACACATCTTTTTTCAGAATTCTGTTTGGATTTGACTAACTTATTGGCCACATGATTAGAAACCAAATTAAGAGTAACCTTTTAGGCCTCTCTCTGCAGTGTGTATGTATGCAAACCTACTGAGCCATGGCAGTGTTTCTATGATTGCCTAGTACTAAAGGCGAAATACTTGGAACTCCATATAACTGTTATGACTACAAAACAATTTTTTAAGCAAACACAGTAGGTTAACACACACAATAGCATAAGATAACCAAAAGTCTTTTGTTATATATAATGTTGGCCACTGCTCCCAATACCATTTGCAGCTTTTAGTCTTCTACTTGACTTCTACAAAAGCAAGAGGACTATCATTACTGACTATCACACAGATATTTTCTAAACTTACAATAGAGCTTATTTTACTGAGCCTCAGAAATGTAAAGGCCAAAGAGAAAAAGCATCTCATAAATAGCATGTGAAATGTGTTTGAGAATAGTATTGCTGAATATGTAAGATGCTGATCCCTCAGCCACTTTTTAAACTCATTGCCATGGCATGAGTCCTTTTAAAAGGACAAGATTTTTATCACCATGACTCATTCAGGTTGAAGTTAATTACTTATGAGTTTTGTAAGTATGAACGAAGTCATGACCAGTATGAGCCAGCCAAAGTCTTACGCAATTTCAAAAGAACTTTTCTACATTTTAGTTTGAAAAGCTGCATTACTTAAAAAATGTTACTGCCAGTGAAGGTTTGCTGTATGACAGTGCTGCGACTGCAGTAGTTTCCCTCAATAGCAGTCTAATCACTGCTGCATAAGAAATTATTCTGGAACAGGTGTTTGCTGTCCTTGTCTTGTTGCTCTGCTTGCTACCAGGGAATAACAGAGCACAAATCAATCCACCTATTATTGTTCTATTCTGAATGAAAAATGGCTGGTGCTAGTAATGATAATTTTAGAAATGACAAGTATAGTTAGAAAAAATGCATCAGTGTTCTGCAATTTATGAACGCATTTCAAAAGACTGAACCTTGGTAAGAGGACATCATTTTTGTTTGGGTAATTTTCACGGATGCATCAACTACCATATCAGTGTTTCTTTTGGTACTACCTTTGGTATTATCTTTGGCTTTCCAGCGAAAGCATATTCAGTTCTGTAGAATCACTGCGGTCTGCTAGCAGTGCTGGAACCAAAACTGATGCATGTCTCAAAATTCAAGTATGAAATAGACATGACAATTTTTCTTCTGTACCAGCCTACCATAAGTGGCAGACTGGCTATACACATGTAGGACCTCTGGAATTGGAGAGCTGTTGAGTTAGGAAGATCAGCTGCTCCCACTGCTGGCTCTAGTTAGCACAAAGCAGAGAGAGAGGGAAATCAAGAAAATTCAGTGCTGATTACAGCTGTTGTTGAACTCTGAGTCCCTGTCTCTGCCATTCCTTCTGCTGCTACTGTGATTTTCGTGTTTGCTCCTGCAACCTTTCTTGCTCAGCACAGCTACCTCTACTGTAGTCTAGGGCAAACTTCCCTGTTGGCTTGCACTCCCTGAGTTGTCACTCCTTTTGGACTCTTTTGACATTCTCAAGCCAGAGTCTCTTGTTTTATTTTTATGTGCGACAGTATAAGCTCTCTGACAGAGTTTATGCTGCATACTGTCACCCTGTGGAGTTTGCTGCTGTTGGAGGTCATTGAATCAAATAGTTTAGCGGTATTTTGTTTTAGGGGATGGATACTTGTATCAGGATTATGAATGCATGTATCTTTCAAGTCTCAATAATTGTAATGAGATCAGATGTGTCACTGTGCAAGTTTATCACACACCTAGAGGATTAAGGAAGGAGTATTTTCCTCCAATTAACAGCATTGCATAATTTGAGGACTAGAAAGTAAGGACAGTCACTCTTGACTAAATATGCATTGATCATTGCAGGATCCAAGAGATCAGACCTGGAAAAGGTATGTGCTGGAGCACTGATTCACTGGTACGCTTGCTGTTTGTGTTTTGAATTATAAAGTAAAAGCTAAGTGTGGAGGTTCTTAATTTTCATCATTTCATTGCAGTAAGATGTTGATTACTAGCATTTCAATAAAAATATTTTAAAGAAAACTGTACAAACAGTACAGATGACAGATGGAGAGGCAAATAAAGTCCTGCTTGTTTTCAAGTTTTAAGTGATTTATCTTGCTAAAGGCTGCATACTTAGTGCAGGTAACTGCTTCAGTTAGATTGATACAGTTGTTGTTTCAGAGCTTGTGCAAATAGCCTTTTATGTTGCAATCAAGTAATAGATACAAGATTGACAAGTTACAAAGAAAAGGAGCTTTCAGTCAACAAACAGACTAAAATCCATTATTGTGGTGTGTACACTGTGTCCTGGACCTGTAAACACATCTTCATTGATCCCATAGAAAGATAGAAATATCTCCCCTTGTATGGTTCAATCAAGACCCTTTTCACAAAGGCAAAGTGCAAACAATATTGAAAAAGCAGAAAAAGACTGACATTACAGTCAAACAGTAAATAATGGTTGCGCTCAGGAAACCTATCTATAACATTTCAAACTGCTGTCAGCTCAGATGAAATGTATAACCTTTCTATTACAACCTTAAGAGAGATCAAAACACAGGTACTGTACATACCCCTTACTGTCATACCCTCTTTACCAAATGACCAAATCAATAAGAAAAAGAATCCCTGCCCCCCTCCCAGTTTTGCATGTTTATGGGTGTCTCAGGTCAGGACAAATCATTGAGAAAAAGCTCTGCTCATTGTATTTTTTTTAATCCTCTTCATTGTAATGTCTTGCAAAAAGTGTTGAAGTATTTTTAGCCATTTCATGTGGTTCGGTAAAGGCATGCAAGACAAGTGACCTGATAAGACATTGTCCTTTTYAATGATTTTTTAAAAAATATTTTGTCATCTATATTAAAGTTATATCTAAAAGTCATTATAAGTACTGGTAGGATGTATTTATGGAATTAATAAAAGGCATATAACTTTGCCTGTTTAGGTCTAGATACCCCACACAATCTGTTCAGAGCAAGAGTACGCCCTTGGCTAATGACGAGCTCAGCCACCCCTTTCACTTTACATCCAAAATCCCATTTAAATCCTTATTCAAAACCTTAAGAGGAATTGAAATGTAGCATAAGCTTTGGTCTGTCTCAACAGTGACAGTGAATTTTATGCATATTGCACCAGGTGGTGCTAATAACTGTAAGGCTCTGCCCAAGGATTAAGCATGGTCTATAAAAAGATTAATCTGCTATTTAAAGTTAATACTGCTCATCTTGAACTGTCATCTAGATGGTATGAAACTGCTCCTCACTTACCAGAGCACTGAAGAGGGGCCTTTATGTAATGAAGAATTACAGCCTCTGGCTAAGGTCACTGGAAAACTAACCTATAGAAAACTTGTGCAAATGCATGGAATTATGATATCTTTTGGAAATATTCTTTTATGAATTGGATTAAAGGGGAATGACCATTGCTGGCTGACATCTTTGGATGTGTTTCAGGAGACTGTGATTATCTTGCTTTATGAATCCGCTTCTATAGAGATATTGCAGAGACCTTTTCTTCACAGGGTCAAGGTTAAAATTTGGCCTACAGTATTCAATAAGAAAATAATAATATTAGCATTTAGTTGGGCTAACCAGTATAAATTGGGCAACTGTTGTAATTATCTTCCCTTTCACTGGTGCTTTTTTTTTTCTATCTAGAAACAGTAAGTATTGGAAAATCTTACAAGAGAAATCATTTTATTATGGAGTCCTTAACTTTTTTGTTTCACAGTCGAAGTGATTCAATTGTTGAAGGAATTTTAGATAAATATCAAGGGTGAAATCCTGACTACACTGAGGGTAAGGAGATTGTTGCCAGGGCTTCAGTAGAACTGAAAAGGTTTGCAGACCAGATCAGTTCTGCTTACCATTTGCTCATCAACAGCTGACTTCTTCACAGGAATGGTGATATTGTGACCCTGGATTACATTGCAACTATGTCCAGATATTTAAAGTTCATCCAATAGAGCAAAATACAATCATTATTTTGTATGATTATTGTAAATAGAAGATGAAATAGATAATATTTTCATTATGATAATTTTTAGGAAGAATTGTGTGGGAAAGTGATAGTGTATGTTACATATTGCTGCTGTTTAGGGTGAATAGCAAAGGGGAGGGGAGCAGTGTGAGAAAGAAAGTTAGAGTTTTGTAGGCAGAAAACTAGATTGGTGGATGGTTGAATAATCATGACAGGAATCTTGAGCAAAAATAAGAGCAGTTACCTTATCAGGTGGTGGTGTTGGAATTACTCGATTCAGTTGTATGGCCTATGTTAGGTAGAAATCAGAATAGCTATTACAATTGTCCTTTCTGGATTTAATGACTCTGCCTCTGTTGAAAACTCTGAACTTTTTTCTCTGCTTTAAATTTTCCTGTTTAATATTTATTCATACAGCTAACTCTTCTGTTTAGAAATAACTCTAGTTGTTAAATGTAATCACTTTCTCCAGCACCTTTATATTGAAGGCAGTTCAGACTGACAGTAATTTCTATGAAATTTAATCAATTCTGCAGTTGCTTGCACAGTAAAGATCTGGCTATTAAATTAAGGCAGTTAATAAATGATGGCAACTTTTACTAAAAAATATATGGGAAAGGCAAGGCTACCAGCTAGCAGCTGATAGCTATTAATATTAGGGTCTTGCAACAGACTTTTTTTTTAATCAAAAAGATTTGCCACATTAGAACACAGCAACCGATAGCCTGCTTGTTATGTGATATAACTTGTAGATGGGAAACCTAAATTAAAATCCTTATTCTTTATTAGTCAGATTAGGTCACCTACATTCTGTGTGGGTCCAATAGTATAATGACTCTAACTTTTTACAAAATTGCGTAATTGGAAATGCTTTATCTTACTCTCTTCTACAGCTGGGTAGTTAGAGAACTCATCTAGAAGATGGGAGCCTAAGGTTAATTGAAAACTTGAACTGTCTATATCACATCATACATGAGTATAATGGATACTAGGTTATTGACTATTTGGGAACTTGGCCTTTTTTTCCTCCTTTTTCCTTCTTTCTTTCTTTTTTTTGTGTTTGTTTCCATGAAAATCTTTAGAAAGTCCTGGATTCTTCCTGTAGCATGGCAGCGAGGAGAAGTGATAAAACCAGAAAAAATGCCTTTCCAACTCTAACTATAGTACCAAATAAAGAACCATAGGAACTAGAATCAGTTTGCGAGAGGAGCACAACTCTCAAAATTGCCTTTTGGTTTCTTCCAAAGTAATTTCTGAAGTACTTGCCTTACTTTTACATAAAAATAAAGCTAGAGATATGGCTTTACAGTTCAGCCCTTGTTGAACCTTGGATTCATGTGTCTAGAGCAGCAATGCTGAAAGTCAGAACTGGACATTCAAGACGAAAATAGCCTTGGTTAACAAGAATTGAGCTCCAGAATGTCAGATCTGAATTACATGCCAAAAAATATTTCATGGAAGATTTTGAAATCCAAATTTTGAAACAGTATCTGATTTTTGCATTTGCACTTTTCTCTGTTCATGGTAAGGCTGCTATTGTAGGAGATGGTGAGGTTAAATGGAACAATAGTCCTGTTTAAGGCCCAATATCTGTTCAGTAGCAATGTCTATGCTTTGGTTAAGGTGTTTTCATTAGGAATTGGTCATTTTTCAAAGTTTTATTGCTTGGCCATTAATTTACTCTGTGCTGAACTGAATTTGTTTTTGTAGCTCATATTGAATAATAATATGGATTGGCCATTTTCAAGTCCAAAGTGGAAAAAAGTGTTTTATTTTGCCTTTCTTTTATGATTAAAAATATGTAATTTGTTAAAATGGCATATTTCACTCTCTCATCTGATTTCATTTTATACCACCTGTTTAGGATCCCTCCTCCCGCCCCAGACCATCCCTCTTCAAAGGTAACTCTTGCTCCAAAGCAATCCTTTTGAAAAATCAAGAGTACTGAGTGGGTCTTTTTACATTATCAGTATAAGAATATATACAGTGTTTGAAATGGAGAGAGGATTATCAAGTTATAGGTTCATAAAATTACTGCATAAAGCGAGTAGCCGTAATCGTTTGAATACAAAGCTCTGAGAAGAAGACACTCTTCATTTTGGTTCTTTTCGAGATGTGTTACCAAAAAAAGAAACCCCACCTCCTGGATATTGACAGTTCTCTTAAACTTTGTCTGTAAAACACTGTTTATCTGTAATCTGTTATTATGCCAGCAATTCTATATTGAAAATAAAAAGGCAAAATTATATATTATAGAACACTAGCTTCTCAGAAAATAAAAATGGTCACACTAGGTGTGTCTACCTTAGCATTTTGGTTTGAATACATAGYGTGTGAATATCCCAGTGGTCCTCACTTACCTTGTTTTGGTTCACATCTTGGAGCGGTTTCAGAGCATGCCAACTGGATTCTTTCCAGGTGACTCTAAACCAGATGTTCTCCAGAAGTGCCCCTATTCCACTCCAATTACTGATGGGCAGTAAGTCCATAGGAGCAGAGTAGAGCTAGTTGACACAAGCTCACCTGATACATGTTTAGTATATATGTCAGGTCCTTGGCACAGAGTGTTTTGCTCCACAGATCCTTTCCTATTCAGTCACTCTACTTAGTGGGTCCAGAATCTTTTCTCTGTCAGTAGCCAGTAGCAGAGCTGTCCAGAGAAGATGCTAAAAAAAAGGCAAAGATAGCAGTCCTTCCCTGAAGTTCTCTCCCAGCTGCCAGCAGTCAGTGTCTCAGTGATTTTCTGATCCTGATAGTCTCGTTCATGCTCAACATAAAAAAGAACTTAGGTGTTGTGATACCTAACTTTCGGTTGCTTAGCCTAGCAGATTGTGGAATTGAGGTGCTTAAGCAGCCCTGTAAAAGGTCTCAGATGAAAGTCTCAAAAGAAGATGCACCTAGAATGGAAAAACACCTTAAACAAGGGCGCACAGTCTAGAAATGCCTGGGCATCGTCAGAAGAAAATACTGGGGGCTAGTCTGAAGTCGCATCTGTAAGACACACTTTTCATGGCAAAGAGTGGCTCTTCCTTCCATTGCTACACACAGCCCTGCACCCCCTCCTAAGCTAGGTGCCTGGACCTTTACTTTCAAAGAAGTAAGCAGGGATTGTTTTTCTTTTAACAATTTCGAGGAAGGAGGAGATGACACTCCTATTAATACAGTAGTGTACTGGTTACATCATTCACACGGGGTGAATATCTTCATTCAGGTTCTTAGCCTGAGGGTATTCTACCCAGCAGCCAATAGGTTGGTCAGGATGTGAATGTAATGGAAAGAAAAGTGATGGTGAGCAAATCAGGGTCATCTTTCAGTTGATATCAGTGGGATATATGCAGAACCTAAGGAAGCAGAAGCATATGCCCTAGCTGCACTGAATGAAGAATAAGTTGCAAGCTGTCAATATTTATCAGCCCCCCTCCCCCCACCCAAAAAAAAGATCCCCAAAAGAAGATGCTTAAGAGCCTGTCTGTAATATATCAATAGAAACAGTTGGTAAGCTTCTCAAAGAAGCTCTTTGCCCACCTGTAACAAGATACCTGGGACTCTTATGACAATAGCTTTAGACTATATTGAGAAAGAATGAAAAATAAATTGATGAAATATTACCTGAATATGTAAGACTGTAGAAATAATTAGCTGATGTTGCATGAGAAACAGTGTGGATTCAAGCACTTCTAGACTATATTGCAATGAGACACAGCAAAACTGTGTGAAGCTGTAATTTGAACAGTGGATTTTTTTGACTTTTCAGTTGTGAAATCTTGGCGTTCTGACAAATATTTTAAATGGAATATTAAAAATTCAAAGATATATGTGTTCCCAGAATTTATGTATAATATATGCTCCAAGATGGTCAGAAGATCCAGGATTCAGCTCATCTAACTGTTAAGCACTTAATTGAAGCACCGTGTGTAGAAATGTACTTACCTGAGGCTCCCTCTATGGAAAATGGAGGTGATAGGTACCCCAAAGTGTAATTCCATTCATCTGAGATCTGAATTGCCTTTTGGCAGTGCCTGTCAGTCTTTATAAACAGTATAGAGAGCCTCAGGACAAACGTGCATCTAAATCCATCCACCTAACTTAGGTGCTCCAGTTAAATGCTGAATGTTAAGTGGCATAAACCTGAGCATAATAAATTGTAAAAATTCTCTGTGATATTAAATTCAGTCCTGTCATAGACCAAGGTCATTATAATAATAAAAGTGAATTACAATCATTTTTATGTAGACACCCATATCAGATAGCCTCAAGCAATACTACATATAATAATTAAACAGATACTAACCAAAATAGCAGAGTTAGTTGGACAAACAAGTAGTGGAATGTATGAACATTATTGCTGGTGGTGCTAGCAGATTTTATACAGATATTTATTTTTTAATTAAGAGAATAAAATATACATACACATTTTAAAATTAAGGGTTTTTCTTATTTCTGGCCTTTCCACAGAAGAGCGTTTTAAGAAAAGAAAAAAGTTAGATGATAGAGATTGCTTCTACCTCCCTTTCATGGGAGGTTTTCCATATTTTGAATTTTTTTAAATCAACTAACAATAAACCTTTCTGTATCTCAGCTTTCATTCAGCTTCTTCCAGTAGCCTGTTCTTTATTGTTGTGTGTCATAAGCCTTGATAATGGATTTAGGACTTCAGTACTGGACCAGTGCTGTAAAATGCACAGTACACCATGTTCAGCCTCTGGGAGACAGGCACTGACTTAAAATAATTGATAAACTATCTTGCTGTGTGATCCTCATTTTAGGTATGCTCTCTGCTATACTCTCATGGAGAGGGTGGATGACTGGGAAATAAAGTACTTGAAAAATGGCTTGGATTTCCATATGACACCCAAGAACAATATCACTCCCAATAGTCAGTAATACAATAAGAATTCTGTAGCTTTCTTTCTGTAAAAAATATCAATCACTTGTGATTGAAAAATGAATCAGTAAAGTTAACCTACACTGTCAAATTTGATTTATTCAGAGGTAAACAACATTCCAAGAGGATTTAGTGAGCCTGTATTTGGCAAAGGGGTATGTTCAGGTTGTGGCACTACATAGATTGAATGTCCAAACATTTAAAAACTCTTTTATCATTGGCCTGAATACAAAAACGACAGCCTTCATTTGGTGACCTTAGAATGTCCCTGCTATTTGTTATGGACTTTCTGTATTTAGTTTAACCTTCCATCATGCTGGGGTTAAATAAATGACAAGTTGTTATTTTTCTGATTTTTAGATTAATATTGAGCCATTAAGCTATAAACATATTGAGCAAGATCTCAAGTCAGTGTAAATCAGCGTAGCCTCATTGTTTCCAGGAGAGCTATGCTGAATTGCATCAGCTGAAGAGCTATCCTGTTATTCAGAACAATGTTGTATCTTGCTTTCCTACACAGCTTCTGGCTGGAATGTTTGATCTGTAAATCACAATATTGTCACTGTATTTCTTATCCTAAGCTCTGCCTGCTCCTTCAAACACATCTTTATTCTTTCTTACAGCTCTTCTCCCCTTCTCTTCTCATTTCCTTCACTTCTGAATATTTGGAAACCTAACCCAAATATATTTATGAGGAACAGAATTCTGTAATGCTAAATCTAACTGTGCTATTACAAATGTGGATGGCATTTTAAAAAAGTGGAGGCCTGATGTTACTTTCTGCACTGTATTTACATTTGCAATTACCATAAGTGTGCATGCAAATGGGGTGACTGAATGCAAAAACAGTGAGCTAGGTGTCTGTCTAAAACAGACGGATAGTAATTACACGCACAAATGTCAGGGAGCAATTGTGCACAGACCTTTAGCCTCCCTTTCAGCTGAATTTAGCCTTTGAACTATTTCCCTTCTTTTGCAGACGACTGTCCTCCCTTATGATATAACTCGCTGTCTTGAGGAAAACAAGTGGACACAGAGATTCTATATGCTTTCATAGTTTATAGCCAGGTAGTTGCTGTTACTCATGAGAAAAGATCAGTTATCAGCAAAAGTAGCAAAAAAACCTAATCCAACTAATCTGATGCTGTCTCGGATCACAGAGAAGCCATTACACTCCAGTTGTATGAAAACATATGCTTGGCCTGCTACTCAGAAATTATAGCCCTCATGTGGCTTTGGCCTTAAGGTTCAGAGAGTTGTAAAAGTGGGGTGTTTCCATAAGACAAGTGGCAATAGTCTGTGGTTGTCTTGCTGTAAAAGCCATTTAAAACCATTACATCTAAAAATGAAATTGCCTTTGAGACAACAGATAAGGAAATGTGATGATTATTGTATAAATTTCCCATTTGTGTGTTTTAAGTCATTAATATCAACCTATAGAGAAAGAGAGCAAGCTAAATTGATGTATTCTCATTTATTTTTTTCTGTATTTTTACAATTACATTACAATATTTTGGATAAATGATACATGTTTATGCTAGATTTAATTTTATCATATTTATAGGTCTGGGCTAATACATAAAACCAATTTCCCTTTCAGAGAATCGTGTTAAAAGTTTCTGTTTTGTTTTATTCCCTCCTTCCCTTTTTAGCTTTATTACAAAACACAGGCTTAACTCCTCTTTTTGAATACTGTATATGTTGAATATATAATAAAAATCTCTAAGAGAAAATATTTATCACAACAAAAACGGCAGATTTTATGTAAAAGCCTTTCACGGTTAACCTAATACTGGTACTGTAAAACTAACAATTATTTCAAGGAAACTATTAGGCATAGATATAACATGCAGGTGTACAGCAAAAGAAAATACTACCTAATTTTGAGTGTGTTKCTGTGAGCTTTAGAGAGAGCATAAAATAGACGGGTTCTTATGCTTTTGTTTGAAAAAAAAAAAGATAGGTTATTTTTAAAATATTGCACCGCAGTGTACTGTCTAGGAAAACTTTGGAATTGGTTACAAATGGGCATTGCAAGAAGGTGGATCCCTGAAAAGTATGTAGCTTTGTGACCTGTGATATCATTGCTGTTCATATCCTGGGCCTTTCATATGGAAAAATAAGAACTAACAAGAGACATCAAAAATCATTTTCAGTGTGACCTGAGCAATGATTTGTATTGCAGTATTTCTTGAACAATGAATGGACACTGTGCTAATTGATTCTGCCAGTAAGTCCCTTTGCTCATTTTCTCATGTAAAATTGTTCACAGAAATTCAATGATGATGCCATTTCCTTTATCAGCTTTAGTATAGATGGTTGAGTTGAGCAGAGATCCTAAACCATTCTGGGCACAACCCATGCTCCTTGTATAAACTTATTATCACACATGGCCGTACCATTTAAATTTGTGTTCCTGGGAGTATTAAGGAACTGATCAACCACTCACCTTGGAAGCCTTTCCACATGCTCAGGAAGTACATGTTAGGTTACTCTTCTGTTGTAACTTCCAATCTATTTCAGCCACTGCTTTCCAGCATACAGTTAGCTTCTTGCTCTGAATATTCATTTCTTGTTCTTCAGTGTATAGCTTTGTGTTTAGGTACATTAACTTTTTTCTTGAATGGACCCAGCGTACCATACCTTCTTGACCACTTACTGTGGCTCTCCTGGCCTGTTACCTGCTACTTTCCTGATTTTTGTGTTATCTGCCAATTTTACCAACCTTAATTGTATATTTGCTGACAGATGAATGATGCAAGTTTTTGATAGGGTCAAGCCCGATACCAGTTTGGCACAATAGAAACACTGTTATTCAGTGGTAATTCTTCACTGAAAACTGCCTGTGAGATCTGTTAGCTAGTTAATTCTTAATCCGCTCAACTGCAGTGTAACAAAATGCCCTGGTAATAACTTGCCCAGCCCTAAACTAAATTTACCCACAAATCTGATTCAGATTGTCATGTATATGTCAGTGGTCTAGTATCTGTTCTTCATGTTTGTAACAGTTATGAAAATTTTTAAAGCCTGGTTTCTGTTTGAAAAAAGGCTTATTGGAATGTGCACTTGTCTCCATTTTCATGTCCATCTACCTGTGTACCCTCTACTAATCACTTCTGAAACCTGTTGCTGGTTTCAATCAAATTTCATAGACAGTAGATATCTCACGTCTCCCATGGACTATTTTTATGACACAGGATACCAAACAAAGTCAGAAAATTATCTGAGGTTCAGGTAAAGGAGAAGGCTGCTCTGAATATTCATACCTTAGAAGACATCAGAAAATACATCTGGGAGAGATCCTTTTAAAATATCCCAAAGACAGGACACACTGCAGCTGGTCTCTGAAACTTCTTTGATAGCAGAGTCAACACTAGACAAATGCATAGAAAAGTGGGCTTCATTAGTTCAGGTGCTCAATAGATTACAGGTTTTTCTACGTGTATTCACAAGTATAAAAATGAAGATATTCCATAAATTGTATCCTGTCATTCTTTTTCAGTTTGATATTAAATAAAGGAGCTATGGAACAGGTGTTCTAGCACTAGGTCATGCCAACAGAGCTCCAGTATGAAGTTTAACTCTTTTCACTGTGCATAAATCATACTGAAATTGATAGCACTTTGGCAGTCAAAAAGAAGCTTACAGATGTTCAATGGATAAGTTTCACTATGACTACGAAGTAACAGAGCTAATTGCCTTACCCAATACAGTGTTATGGACTTTCCTGTCAGTATTGTCTTTTGTACGTAAGATCAGTTGCTACTCAGTCTTTATCTGAGTCTTTGTATTCCTCATTCCTCTTGCTCTTCATTGCCTATATTCACCCTTTCCCCTTCCTTTGAGAGAAGGGTGTCTTAAGGTGCTTGGAAGAATGTGTTTAGTAATGTCAATGTTTTTCTTCATTAAGTTACCATTTGTTTTACAAGAACCCTGTAAAATAAACATGAAATTACAAAGCAAGTTGTTGCTTAGCTTAGCTCAGACCATACATGGGTTATACAAAGATTCATTGCACCCTGGCCCTGTCACCATTTCGCCTAATTTTAGAATTCTGATCTGGCAACTGAACTTTCCATTAGGTAGCTTTGAGGTAGAGGAGCCTTCTCAGCAGTCTGTTTAAGAAGTTTCGGGAGGCACTTCAATTTATGTTCTGTTCTAGGAAACAAAAAGGAAGGAGAGTATTACTTTTGAAATATCCACACTAGTCTATGTTCAGATAAAATTATCCATTTCAGCTCTTGTATTGTGATCTTTCTGTTTAGGTTGGATGTAAGCCGCATACTGCCCAGTATTTTAAAATGGCTTTTTAAAAATTTCCTGAAATTGTAGAAGTTTTCTTGAACATAAGGCCAGTTAGGGCTGCAGGACCCAATACTGGAGTCTAGTTTCATTTTAACTTTTCCAGGGTTTTGCTTATTTTATTTTTTATTTGAACATGTGTCCATAAAATTTGAAGGGATTATTTTCAGCATTAGTTCTGCATTTTTCAGCATTATCGCACTTTCTGATGATAAACTATCACATAATATCTAAATGGAATAAAGTGCCAGAAACTGAGGCAAAATCCTGTTACACCAAATCTAAACATTAAAATTTTCATTTTCACTCAAAACAGAAGTTAGAAATATTTAATGGCTTCATTTTCGACCCATACATCAGAATGCTTTTCCATAGCTTCTGACTGTAACAAGACATCTCTGAAATGCTGTGAGAGTCACAGATGGAATTCAGTGTTTAAATATAAGAAATAAATACAAACTCAGACCCACAGTTCAGTAACCTAAAATGCAGCTAGTATACAGTTTGTGATGGTCTTATTGAGACAGTATTTATGACAGTATAGATCTCTTAATTTGTAGTTAACTTTATCACATAATCTATATGTGCATACACAATGAGTTCAGTGTTTTCAGCCCAGTCCCTCATGGACAGTAATCTACATCACAAAGCCAGCACACATAATTTACCTAAATTGGCAGTCTTTCCTCAGAAGAGTTTTGCTTAGAATTGACCTGCAGAAGCAGAGGAGCTGAATTGCCTTCACTTCACCCCCGTTGTTCCTTGTTTAAAGTATGATGTGCCCCGATTGAAGTCGAGGTCAGTGACAGGGCAGAGTAAAAAGCCCTTACTACTAGCTTGTTCATTTGCCCTTTCTCAAATTTGAGACTGAATGTGCAACCTTCCACATTAACAGACACTGTCAATGCCTAAACATTGCACATGATAAGAAACAAAATATGTATTTTTTTATTATGTATTACCATGAATTTTCATTCAGTGCACTGCAGTTGTAAAGCAAGATGCAAATGGTAAGCATTACATAATTGCTGTGCTGCAGGTCGTTTGTAATTAACAGAGCAGATCAATGAACAAAACCTTCGTCCTTCACAGCTCAGTCTGCACCCTATCATTCTATACAAACGCCTTTACATAGGAATGCATAAACTGTCATAACCTGCCAAGCGCTGACACCTCAACTATTTTACACACTCTAATAGAAGGTTACTACTGGATATGCTGAGTCTTAGTCTCTAAGCCTGAGATGTATTTAGAGGCCTTCTCCTTCACACTTTCATCTTCATCTCTCATATCACACAGACACTAAACATGACTCCATGGTCTCCCACCTGCTTTTTGTACCTGGTGCAGGATGTGCTGCTGAACAGGAGGGAGCAAGAGGCCTGTGTTGCACCCAGGGACTGTGTTGCCTAGCAAGGCGCTGGGCTGAAAGGAGCAGCACTAGGAGCCACTGTCCCCCATATAATCATGCATAGTAGCACTTTCACAATTGCATGAATGGGTGATGTGCATCCCTCATATCCCTCCCCATGTGATCAGGGTGCATATTTACCCCTACTCATGTGACATGGGGTTTCATGCCTTAGCACATTAGAAATAAAATCCAGCTTCTGGCATGTACAAAACCACTGGAATTTAACTTCCTAAATGCCTCTGTTAGAGTAAGTAATCAAATTGGAGTGAGAGAAAGCCTAAGGTTTCGAGAGGAAACTGGACTGAACAGGGGTTAGAGACTCAGAAATACAAAGTGGTGAGTCTGCTGCTAAGGGAAAGGCTGCAGAGCCACAGCACAGGTCTCTCGGCATGTCTAATAAAGCTCTGGTTAATACAACTCTGCTTACTTGTCATGTCGCCTGGGGCAGTAATGAAACACATGCAAAGCCCCAAAACCTGCAGGTAGAACTGGAATTATAACAGTAGATCACAGAGACTCCACACGGAGTGCTTGCCCTGCCATGCTGCTTTGGGGGCCTCTTCCAAATGTTAGCACATCTATCAAAGAAGCCATGCTACAATTTAAATGTTCTTTTCTTCAGAGCTGCTTGGTAAAAGGTGACATGAAGAATTTAAGAGCTTTTAGCAGCGGTAAGTCCTGTGTGGATTTTTGGTGTGAATATCAAGGAAAACGCACACAGGAAATCAGACAGATTTGAATACTAGGAAGTCTGCTTTGGTTTATCTGCTATTTCAACAGAAACTTCTTTTATACCATTTGGGAACTACGTAAATTATAACTTACAAAGTACAATGCTGCATCACTGAAGTCAACAGCAAATCTCTCATTGGCTTCAATAGAGCCATGACTCCACTTCTAGCTTCTGGTGTGTGTCAGGTTGTAGGCTTTGGTGCTTTTTTTGCAGAATATGTAAAGTGGATCAAAAGTATGATTTGATTGAAGTAAAAATATCATGCAGCTCTTTTTGTGTGTAACTGACATCATCTGACTTTTTCCACATGTAGACCACAACACTGCTTTATAGAATACTTACAAAGCATTCCTTGATCAATATTGTAATAATTACAGAAAATGCATTGCAAATATGGTAGGGAAAGAGGCAACCAGATCATAAATTGAATGACTTGGTTTACTTGAATAGTCCCTGAGCAAATTGTAGTCCGTGAGAAAAAAATCCGTAATTTCAAGCCATTTTGCACAACTGACAGCCCCAGGAGAGGAAAAGATTAAAGAACAGAAAGATTCCCTACCTTGATAGTAGAGAAGACTCACTTGTTTTCCCTTTGCTTACAGTCATTAGCTTGGAACTGCAGACTGTATTATTCAATTATTGTATATCTCTGGTAAATTACCTTGAAATGTCTTGATGTTTCAAAGCACAGTACAAACTGGATTTTGTGTTGCACAAGGTACTTGCTTATTATTGTACTTACCAAGTTTATGTATGGCAGGACCCAATGTGCAGTACTTAGAAAAAATTACAGAGTTTGCCTGACACTTATTCTCCTGAGTGTAGAGTGTAAGGTGTGTGGTGTAAGTGCCTTCCATACGGTCTTTCAAACAGGCATGATGAGCTGAGGCATTCTATTTTTATGTTAATCTAAGAGTCTATCTAAAAGAAGTATTCTATGGAAATAGTGGTTTCTTCTCAAGCAGAATTGTACTTTTTAGTCAAACCAGAAAATATTCTTTTTTAGTACAAGAAACAGGATCTTTCCTTTCAGATGTAGTATATTCTCCAAACAGTTTCTATTCCCAAGTCTGTAGAAAGAAATCTACCTATACCCTCATAAAAAGATGAAAGCTCTGCTTGTATAATACAGAATATTTCTAAACCTTCCAGATTTTGTTGCTGTTGGAATGTACATCATCATTATTTTTATGTTTGTATTAGAACTGGCTGAATATGGAATGTGTCTGAAAAAGTGATTGAAGTCTAAAACTTATGAAATTGTTAAATTCACTTATATTAGGGCTTCTTATTTGTAATTAAYGGAAAATGAAAAAAAATCATAGAACACCCTATGCTGAAAAAGGTACTTGATTCTGTTCACTTCTTTACCTAGAAAACAATACAAAACAAATTTGTGTGTTTTAATACACAGTAGAAGACATTGAGATACCACTGTGGTGAATACAGTATAAAAGGAGACATAGAATGAAATGGAATGTCATGAATAACTGCATTAATATGGGGAAAAGAAAGCATGTGCAAGCATACCAGTTATTGGACATTCACTGTTCATTATTTGCTAGTCTTAGCAAATTTAAATCATCAGAAGCAGCTGTGTTAAAAAAAAAAAAGACTTAGATGACCAGTCACACTGAAAAACACATTGCAAATAGTCAAAATGAATATATCGCAAAAAAACTGTAACCAGGTGTTAATTTAAATTAGAAAATAGCTACAAATAAGAAATGGGATAGCAGAAATCAGCTTCTTTTTTAGTACTGGTATAAAGATCTATATTGCACTAATTATACACAATGAATAGTTCAGCCCGTCTCGTTTTCACACTCATTTAATGCTTTCTGGTGCAGGCAATTTCATAAGGTAGCTATATTATGTGATAAATAGTGAGGATGTATGTTTTCAGAGTATCTCTGTGGCAATGATTTGGCAAAGACAGCATTCTTACTAGGTAGCTAGGATTTTTTTTAATGCTGTACCCTCTTGGAGAAGCCCACTGACTGCAATGCTACAACCTCAACTCTAAAAACAAGCAAAAAAGGCCTAAATTCATTGTGGTTTTAAGCAATTCATGGAGATTCCATTCATGTTGGAACCATTTTTAGTTCAGACAAAGAGAAAGTGAGAGAGAGAGAAAAGGAGAGAGAGAAACTCCACAAAGTAACTCAGCTCTCTGACAGAAGAAGCACAGGACATGTGCTCTTAAATGAGATGCCTCAAGTGAGGTCTGATGCATCCAGGGCAAAATCCTTGTAGAATTTAAACATTTTGAAAGAACTATTTGCACCTGGTAGGGTCATAAAGCATGTTTGTAAGGGCAAAGATGGCCAAATATAACAGCTTGTGCAATCACGAAAGATAAGAGGCTAGAAAAAATAGATACAGAGAAAGCTTCATCCAGAGGACCAAGCTGTGTATATGCCATCTTAAAGACAAATTCTCAAGCGGCACAAATCAGATTCTCTCTACTAACCTCAGAGGGGATATGCCAGTTTATAGCAGCTGAGAATCTGGCCCTTTGTATTATAAAATTGGAATTAGATGATGTTCATTATTCTAAATGTCACTTTTATAATAAAAAAATGAACTTCAGAGTGACTGCATGACAAAACCTGCTACTGAAAGGGCAATGAGGGGTAAAAGACAAAGGAAGTCTAAATAACTCTATTTTCTACAAAAATAGGAGAAAAACGGCAGAAATGATAATGTACATAGAGGAGCAAGAAAAATATACAATTGACAATTTYTTCTGCTTGGAAAAGACATATTTTACTTAACAGGGATTAAAACTGACAAGTTTCTATGGGATTTGCATTGGATTCTTTAAAATTATCACAGGAAGAAAAACCTTACACAAAACAGAGAATTTGACAATTGCCACTCAGCAGTGGTTGCTTTTCTTTGTTTGTGCATTGCTTCTCTTCYGCCACTCTTACAGTAAATCAGCAGAACTGTTAGGAGAAGTTATTTCAATACAGATAGGCTTCTTCAGCTAGTTATAATCTAGCCAGAGTGGCTAACACTAGCTAAGAAGCAGTGGATGCACTTCGTTTTATGGGGTAGCCACCAAAGTAAATACCTTGAGTTTTTGGTAGGCCAGTATATTTGTTGTGACTCCTGTAGCCCTGGATTTTCACTGCTTTTTTAACAAAGGTCATATCTCCTAGCTGCTATACTCACACCTACCAGTTGTGTTATCATATTTTGTTACATTGTCTCACGTCATCTTTGGGAATCTGTGAACAGTGACAGAATAAAATAATTATAATTATCATGACCATTATCATTCTTCCCACTTTTCCCTTCCTTAAAAATACTATTAATGAAACCTAAAATAAGATTCTATGCTGTTGTAGCAAAAATTTTATTATTAGGCTAGTAGTGAAAGTTACTTTGCATCTGGCTATTTGTTACAATATGTCTCAAACAACAGCTTAACAATGCTTACAAAGTGTTGATTAGGAAAAAATTGGGAAGGCTAAGAGGAATATTATTTTTTGTTATTTGTATTTATTAGCTTCCATCATTCTGTGGGAAGATGATCAGTTAAGATTAGTGGACTGTTAAGCACTAGTCGACAAAGAGGATAATATGGATTCCCCTTTGAGAAATAATGATTCCCAGGATGAGTTCTTTATTTTAAGACAGATGCTTAGATTATGGACAATAGATTGCTCATTGTAATGTGTATGGCATGGTTTGGATATAACACTTATAGAAAAGCCTACCATATCACTCTGATGAAACCAACCTACAAATCAGTTTCCCAGAAATGAGAATTAATAGAACAAGCAATAACATCCTAATTTCTACAGGACAGCTAGATTAACACATAAAAACATTCTGCATTACCAGATAAATACACCATTCATTTTCACAAATGGAGTCTGTTTCAATTCTCAGCTGTTGGATGATGATTTGACTTGGAGCAAAGGCAGCATAATTGGGTAACAGCTGAAATGTGCTTCATTGAAAAGGGTTGAAAGATCCATTGCTGGATTTCCAGGAGTGTGAATTACAATTCCAATAATATCAGAAGCAACTAATTCTATTCTTTAGAAGTGAGGACATAAAAGAACTTTTAGGTTTTCTTATTTCAAGCTTTAATTGAGGCCTAGGTTGTAACTCATTTTCATCCCTGAATGGGTGGTAAAAACATACACAGTAGGTAATTCACACTACCTCAAAAACTGTTAGTGCCATAAGAAGACTAATCAGGGTAAGCTTCCAGTAGCAAATTATCAGCTACAAATTAAAACCTTGACGCATGTCTGCTAAAGCAACCTTTTTTTCCCTACAAACATACATTTGTCTAGATTAGTAACTGTTGGATTACTACAGGATATGAGGAAAAGAGAGTGATCTGAGCAATCCTTCCAAAGATTACACTTCAGAAGCTCTTAAATTTGTTTAAACCCTAGTGTTTATGTTGCTTTTACTAAATTTTTAAAAAATGACACATTTGAAAATGTGTCAAAGAAGCAAGTTTTTTTATAATTTATGTGTTTATTTTATTTAATTTGAAATGCCTCAATCCAGACTATGAACTAAGGGACAAAATATTTGGCAAAGCACTTGCACTTCTATGGATCTATATTCAGGAAGTGACCCATCTCATCCACCGTTTAAGCTCTTTGCCCTTCCTGGGGACACATTAACCAACAGAATGCAGTCTGTAATGGGGAGCCCTGAATTCCCTGAAATTGCCAGGCAGTTTCTCTTTGCTTCCATACCTAGGAGAGAGTTTCAGTTTCCTTGTGATAAATCATAGGGTTCATTTGGCCCCTGAATCTTTCTTTCCAATTTTCTATTGTGTTTGTCATTACATGGTTTTTACATCAGATTTGAAGTTAAAAGAAAATGTAATTCTTCAGTCCCATCGCTAACGGAATGAAGCGTAGAAGAGAAGGCACAAGGGATCAAGTTAAGGATCATGCATCACATGTAATATCAAATTTCATTATTTTCATCTTGCACCTCTGTGTATCTTTTTTGAAAGCACCCTGCTTTTCAAAAAAATTTAAATGTGGGAAACTATTTGAACGTTCTGTTCCAGGCATGCTTACTGCTCTTTTTTCTAGCCTATGAGTTGTTTAAAATTGCAAGAAATATTTGCACTGTTTGTGTGGGTAGAGAGTTTTTTTGATACTCAGGGCAGGGATTTTACAAATCACAGGAGGTTTGCTTTCTTTCTTAATCTTTCCAAGTAGAGTCAATTTATGGTGTGTGTATTGGTGTTTAGGTTAAAAGAACAGTGATCCCTGAAAGATAGGATTATTTTGTACTCTTTGCAAGTATCTTATTTATGTATTGCTATATACATAGTGTGAACAAACAAGTTACAAACAGAAAACGTCCTGAACATGTTTCATTAATGCTTATTTCATCACCTGAGTTTTATTTCATAGGCCCTGGTTCCACAAAGTACTTAAGCATAAGCTTAAATATAAATAATCTATTCACTCTTGCTTTAACTGGGGCCATGTGCTGTGACATGCTGTAGACAGTCATGAGGAACCTTTTTGGTCCCTGGTGATAAAAGTAATGTAGTTCATTGGAGCCAGGGGAAACTTATATCAGGGCCGAACATGACACAATGCCAATAGACACACCACCATTGTTATAGATGGTGTTTTTCAACAGAAGGTAGCTGGTGTGGAAAAAAAGTAACCTTTACCCATTGTCCAAAGTCTAATCAGAAAAAAATATATATTTGTATATGTTATGCCCACAAAGGCTTTCTGTTCTTAATTTAATTTTTTCAAATGCTTTATGTTGTTCCTGATGAGCCACATTACAAAAAATACCAAGATACAACTTTTTCTCCTGCTGGTTCCTCTTTATCTGGAAGCAGATAGCACTGCATAATTCCATGACAGTGACGTTTACACTAGATTTAATCAGGCCAAAGAGAACCTGCGCCAAATTAAATGAATTTGTTATGTATCTGTACTTCCAGATGCTTCTCTTAATTAAGCTTCATGTGTGTTAGGACTTTTCATCAAACTAGTCATCATCTTGCATCAGGGTCTGGGTGAATCACAGGCAACCAAAGGAATACACAATCCTTTACTTTTATTTTTAAAGTTCCTGACTATTCCTCATATGTGTTAAGTTATACATGAATGCTCATTAAATCTACTAAGATAACTGTTTGATGTGTTACTCAATAGATAAAACATAAAACTGTTCTTTAAAAAATCAGGAAAATTGCTTGGAGGAACAACAAATTCATACATCAGCCCATTCTTTATGTTCTAAAATGCAATTTAGAGGACTAAACTAAAGCAAATGTCATACCTTTAATTTCGTAAAAAGTTATGTACAAGTCTATTATTCAAAATAATCACATAACTGGGAAATTCACTGAACAGCTACCTTTCTGCTCAGCAGGGTGCCATTTTATAGACTTTAAAATTCACTAAGTTCAAGCAGCTTTCGTTCTCAATAATACATGTGCTAAATATGTCACATTAAAAGTGCTTTTGGCATGTAAATGATCCGTTTTCACATAGAAATGCTTTTAAAAGAATCTGAGCTCACTTTTTTGGAAATTATAAGTGCATTGAATTTCATTGTCCTACAGAACCATGTAGAGTTGATCGAAGTGAACTACAATGACAAACCAACCCTTGTCAGCCCTTATATTTATGTATCATTTGAGCTGTCAGAAGTATATATAGTTGCATTTTCTTCTACATATTTTCTACTCAGTTCAAAAAAATAAAAAAAAAAATGGTGTAGGGAGGGGGAGGTGGGTTTGCTTTTCTAGGTCTAAGTGCTCACAAGCACTTCTGTGTATAAAAAGTTAACATTTCACTGCAAGACTTGTGGTACATGTTAAACTGATTTCCTAAGCTTGTTAATTTTTTCTTAGAACTCAGCAGTGCTTCTATGGCTGCTTTAATGTTGAAAGATAAGGCAAATGTTTTACAGGTGATTTAGGATGCTTATCCTCCAAAGAACAAATTCTGAATTCTTATGCATAATATGAATAAAACTGAAAGCATAATCTCTATCTCTCACTGCTTCATTATACTGCTGCATACTGAACAGATTCTCCATACTATGTATACTGCAGGGTGAGATTCTTTCATGATAAATTGATTGTACCTATTCCCATTCTCTGTAACTCCATGTAAGGGGCCTTGATAATGTCAGCTATATCCTGCTTTTAAAAATCTTTTGTTCTTTCTTATTAGAATAGGTAAGGCAACTTGAATGCTCTTTGGAAGTCATTACATTATTTTGGTTACCTATATTACAGTACATGACTCCAGGGTTCCCACAGATACTTGTTTAAGAAAACAAACTGTCAAAAATATTCAATTTTTATTTTAAATATGGAAACAAAATTTATGAGCTGACTCAGATAAATTAAACTGTAAAGAATTGGTTTCAGGGAAGGAAAAGAATAAGGAAAGAAAACAGGTATGTATTAGTTTGCAAGGTCCAAAATGAAAGGAAATTGAATTCTCTATGGAGAAAACTCGATGGAATTGCCAGATATTAGCAACCACATACAGGCCTGTAGTAGAGGCCATTGTGGGTAGGCACGAATCCTGTGTGCTAAAATCTAGGTGGAAGGAAAGGAGCAGAAATCTATAGCACCCATTTTTACTTATCTCACTGCAACTCAAAGTCGTAAACTGTAGGTCTGAGCTGAGTGTAGGATTCCATTTAATTCTATCTTCATAAGCGAGGCATGCCTTGGGTATACATTGTATACATAAGTGAATGTTTCTGTTCTGTATAATTCACAGGGTAAGTAGACAAAATAGATTAAAAATGGGGAAAGTGATGTGACATACAGTAAAAACAAAGGCTGAGTATCTGTGTTTGGTACGTCTTGTTTACATAACATTTTTAATTAGTTTTTTGTGTATTTATAGTACCGTATAATCTCTCAATCTTGTTAGCATTCTGGTTTCTATATAATACACAAGAATTTAAGTACTCTTTTGTTGTTAGCTCTCTCAGGCAATTCAAGATGGAGACTTGAGGGATTTAGATTCACATTTCCCCTCTTTCTTAGAGATGTTCATTGTTTATCATGCATTATCTAAAATTAATCTAAACTGAGAATACAGGTTGATCCTTTGAACATGGAATATTCAGCAGGAAGAGCTCCAAAAGCACTCAAGCACAAATTCTCCATTCTAGTAATGGGCTGGTTATCAGCTGGTTATCAGCAGCCATCCACTCAGGGAAGTCTGCCTCTGGAGAAACAATTTGCCAAGACGTCCTGAAAGTTGTCCATTTACTATGGTGATGTGTTTGCTAGATGTCGGTGGATATTTTAAGCATTCAGGGCTCTCAGGTTAGCTATTGCAGATTTTTCTTTCCAGGCATCAGATAGCCAGATATTCACATGTACTTGTAATACCCATTCAATAATGAAGTAAAGCATTATATTATTTCCAGTATCTCATCCTTTGGTCTACCAGCTTCTAGACCTGTGCAATTGTTTTAACATGAGCAATGACCTTGTCTCTCAGCTACTAAAACACAATAAGAAATGTAAAGCACATTAACTGTGTTAATCCTTGTTTCCCATCCAAAAAAGGCTTAATCAATATTTCTTTAGGATCTGAGTCTGAATTGATGGTGTCTGCATATACCTCTTAAAATAAATAAACTTTTACTTAAAGAAATACTTTCTAACTTCCATTCAAGAAAATAGCTGTTGAAAAATCCTCTCTGAATGTGTCTAAACATGTTCATAAGACAAAGACCCACTAAAATACCCTGAAATGTAAAGTCATTTCTTCAAAAATGCCAGTCTTATATGCAAATTATTTATAAATTCCAGTTATCAGCAGGTATAACTGAGTATGGGATATTTATTATATCTCATATGTAAGATCTCATGTGCCCTTTGGAAATCCCCCACGCAATAACAGATACAGCTAGTAAGATTCCACAGAAATTGAATTGACTTCCTTTGAAATTAATCTAAAATCTGGTGGTCTTATTGAAGAACTGGACTGTTTCTCTATTTTTTTGAGCCTCTGGTATAATATCTTATCATAAATCTTATTTCAGTTTTAATTTCAAGGGGGTAGGTAGATAATATAAAGATGGATTATGATTTTAAATAAATTCTATAGAACTTTTTTATAAGGGTTAGTTAATCCAACTCAGACTTGATGCCAATAAGAAGCATTTGTTAAATATATTTCTGACTTCGTACAAATTCTGTTTAACTTTGAACCTGACATTCATAGCTGTTTATGGGGATTTTTGAATTATTGACATTTTTAGGCTTTTAGATGTTGTGGATACAACATTGAAAGTACTGATTTACTTTTCAACTTTCTGAGGTATGTTTTAATAAAAAAGAAAGTGAAAAACATTGCCTAACTTTGAAGATAAAAGAAATCTAGGTCTCATTAAGTTAACAGTAATGCTCTCCTTAACTTCAAAGGATACCATGATTTCATCTAGCATATCTAGCAGCTCCATAAAACACACAATGAAAATCACTTTAAAATATTGGCAAGCAGAGTATGTGTTTTGTATGCATCTTAATGAAGAAAAGGCACAAGCATTCTGACTTGTTTACTAATACATGCTAGCTAAAAATTAAAATAGCCCAGAATTTTTTGGTGAGATGTTATTTCATAACAACATGCACTACTTACATTTAAAATGACACTTAAAATTTATCCTGTGAAATTACAATTTTGTTATTTTGAGGACTCTTTTATTTACTGCCTATGAAGTGAAGTATGGTTCATGATTTTTGTCACTGGGGAAGATTGGTCAGGATACTTGCATGAAATATGTAGACCAGCAACAAGCATCCTGATGAGCTTAAAGCTGGAAACATTCCAGTATAGATCCTCTGCAAGTACAATAAATTCAATCATCAGAAGTTGTTAAAGGAGTTAATGTATATTTTGTTAGACATTTTCCTGTGTTAATGATAAAGCAAGTTTAAAGCCAAACATTCAAAGCAAATTGCAAGAAAAGGGAAAAGATATTGATAAATGTACAACAATCTTCAAATACTTTGAAATGTATACATTTACTTAAACTGGAACTGAAAGAAGGGACTTGAAAGCAACAAACATAAATTATACAAATTTTTGACTTTATAGAGAAATAATGAAGAAAACTCAGCAGAAAGCTAATATTTTCCATCACTGGCACTGATGGTATCAGACTTTTCTCATTATCAAGAATAGCCTTCTAATAATGTAGAAATAATTTGAGAGGATTAATTGAATTCCTGGTGTTGCTAACCTTTTGGAACAAAATGTTACAGCTGTGCTGATATGTCTGAAGATCTTAATTGCATATAAACAATTTCTTTTTCCAAGTGTTTCCAAATCTCTGGTGAATTATAGAAATCTTTATCTGATAATATTTTCTGCCCTGAAAACTACTAGATGTTTGAGTAAAACTTGATTTCAGTTGAATCCTTATATTTGTAACTGTTTCCAACCTTCCCTTCTCTTAAAGAAAGAGATCTAACACTTCTACATTTTTACCTCTACTTAACACCAGAAGACTCATCTGCATATGAAAAGGTTTTTTATTCTCTGCTTACAAATTATATCTGATAAGAGATTTTTAGTAAAACAGATGTGAAATGGTGATATGATGAATTGTCTTCCTGAGTGTCGGAAATAGTAGTTAAGAGGTCTGCGGCCATGTCTATGTGGGCTGAGGTTCGTCCTTAAATCTGAACAGTGAGCCAACCAACATACTGTTACGGCATTCTCAGGAGGTACGTTAGCACGTGCTTGGTTTCTCAATACGCCTCATCATTTGTGTACAGCCCATTTTTCCATGTTTAGTCTATCTAGATCTAGATCATTAACCTATTTTCTATTTATCTTATTCTGGGAGGAACTTTCAAGACTTTGCTCTTTCTCGGCTGTTAGTTATCGCGGTCAATCTGAGAGGTGCTGTCTTCTTACATAAACATTGCTAGTCTGTTTCAGTAAAAAGTCAAACAGGTTACTTTAAACCATCACTCAATTACTTAGTGTGGTTTAAGCTAACATGTTTGACTTCACATGGAAAAGGACGAGAAGCGCTGAAATCCAGGTATCACATCTCAGATGGTGAAAATCAAGAGCAGAGTTCACATTATTCCTTCTGTTGTGTTACTTATTTCACACTCAGCTCAGCCCCTACTGTGCATTAGTGTTTGATGTTCAGGTAATTCCTGGGGGCATTTCTAAGATGGGTTAAACACCACTGCAATTAAGTGTGTAGATATAGCTCTTTTAAGGCCTTTTGATACTTTAAAATAAGAATATTTTAAAAGCTGCTGACCTATATATATTCTGGTGTCATTAAAAAACAGCAAGTCTCCAAAACAGAGCATAAGTAAACAAAAAGGCCATCATTAGTCAACTCTCCATAATTAATGGTGTATTGCATTTTTCACTAGAGAAGGGCATCAAAGAATATAGTATATTCTTCTCAAAATCACACTACCTTTTGAAAAAGGAATTAATTTTCTAATGTTTACAATGTGCTTAAGAGTACTGCAGAAAAAATAAGAGAAGAAGATTTGAATATGATTTTGAGAAGGTCAAGGTATGGAAAATAAGAGGTTGGGCAATGTTTTTGCTTACTCTACTATTCCCCCCATACACACACACTCAATTAGTAAGTGTTTTGAAGGTACCCAGACATTTTCTGGTGCTCCTGTTTTATGATAGAGGCTTTGCCTGCTTTGTTTTTGCTACTTACAACATGACATCTGCTGGAAGAGGTCACTAGTAAAAAGGTGATAGCAACTGAGATAGAAGTTGAAAACCAATCTGAATAAACGTATGTCGGAATCTTTACCAGTTATCACCTAAACGAGTATTTACAGCAGACAGATGAGTAGGTGAAAAAAGTATAAAATAGTACTACCTAAAATATATTTTGAAAATGTTAAAAGATGCTTAAAATCACAAGGCAAAAATTAGAAACTGTGCTAAACTGAAAAGGATACAAGGGATGCAGTCCAAAATGTAGTTTTATTGATTTGACCCATTAGGGAACAGTTGATCAACAACAGCTAGTTTGTATTGTGTGAAATAACTTGGGTTCTATATGGTATCACTTAACCCGAGAAAGGGCTTCAGTGGAATTTGCATGGATTCCTGGGGATTGCCCTCAGATCTGGAGCAGGCTTTTCCACATTAGCAAGTAATTTGATATGATACAAATAAATCAGTAGATTGTTGTGGTTGGTGCTGAGGCCCTTTGCATCCCCATTACATGTGGTTCAAAGAGTTAACTTCAGATGACACTTTGTCTGGTTGCTGAATCAAACTTTTCCACTGCAGAAATGGTTTGAAGCTTTCTGTAAGGAAAAAAAGTGTGATGTTCACACCACATGGTGGTGCAGCCCACAGACAGGTTCAGAACCTGACCTCTCATGTAAGCTAAGCAGTGAAGCCTAGCTGGGGTGCTGTTGGGTAGAGCTTCTTGTTTAGTTTCCCCTGAAAGAACTGTATGTCATGCACACCTAAATCACTCTGTGAACCAAACCAGCATGCGGTAAATGGAGACAATCAAGGGATTTAAACAGTCAGAAGATTCACTTCAAAACTTGCTATTGCTTTCAACCGCATTGCTTAAATTGACATAGCTTTAAAAACATTGAGTCTCAGGGCAAAATGTAGCTTACCTGGAGTGATGCAAAATCAGGGTAACTTTCCAAAGGAAATGTGGTAACTGTTTGATTTTAGACAGGTTCAGAAGAAAATCAAATAGGAATTATCCTACAAACCTGAAGTCCTGTTTTTCATAGCTTTTCTGAGTACTTCTGGCAATAACTTGACTTTCTGAATAGTTTTTGAAAGGGACTGAAATAGACTAACTCATCTAGATACCCACATCATGGATATAATTCTTCACTTCTTCACAAAGTGTTGTTTGTTTCCTTTTTTTCTTATTTTCTAATGTTATTTTCTATTATAATTTTATAATTAATTGTGGAGGAATCACCATTTAACTTTAAGGGTCACAGATATGTAATTTACATGTCTGACTCCCTCTATGTAATGAGTAAAGAGTTAGGTACTGTTTGAAGTTAAGGTACCATTTGAAGTTAGAATGTATAATTTCGCCCAACAACATTGGTGCACCAGTTACTACATATCGCAGAATCACAGAATCACAGAAGAGACTTGAAAATAACTAAACTATGAATGAACTCTGCATATTGCCACAGAGGTCAAGTTAGTAGCTCGTGGTAGTCTTAAATATGTGACAAGAAGCAGCATAAACAATCATCACTATTATTTTCCAAAGAATGTGCATTGCCTTACAGTCCATTAAAATCGTGTAAGTAGTAAAGCAAACAAAAAGTCTCAGGCAAATCCAAAATGAAAATGTTTTGTTTTCCATCAGGAAAAAGGTGAGTTTTATTCTAAATAAATAAATTTTAAAATCTTCTCAAATTTTTCCCCCCTTTTTTCCCCCAAGACACTGTAATTTTACAAACTTGCAATAATTTTTGAATGGAGGTAGCAGGCTTAACTCTGCCCTTTCAGATGACTCAGATATCCTACTGAAAAAATTTAGCCTAGTTCTACTCATAGCTTCTTAGTTTTGCACTTGTAGCAGAAAAATCAGACTAGATCTATTATGGCATACAGCATGGCTATTCCCTTGCTTGCTTTTCTTGATTGGCACTACAGGCATACCTCATTTTATTGCGCTTCGCTTTACTGTGCTTTGCAGATATTCCTTTTTTTACAAATTGAAGGTTTGTGGCAACCCTGCGTCGAGCAAGTCTATCGGCACCATTTTTCCAACAGCATGTGCTCACTTCGTGTCTCTGTGTCATATTTTCTACATTGTTTTTCAGACATGATGCTATTGCACACTTAATAGACTACAGTATAGTGTAAACACAACTTTTATATGCACTGGGAAACCAAAAAATTTGTGTGACTCGCTTTATTGTGATATTTGCTTTATGGCGGTGGTCTGGAACCGAACCACAGTATCTCCGAGGTATGCCTGTACTGTCTTTTCCACAGAGTATGCCTTCTCTCATAACTCATTCCTGACTTGCTGTTACAGAAGGGAGAATCCTCAGCGAGTGAAGTTGCTCTCTAAACTCAAAATAGTAGTAAGCTCCATTAAGATGACTTTCCCTTTAGCATTCATGAGAGRTCTGAAAGGGATTTTAAGTGACAGAACTCAGCCACCTGATGTCCTTCAGAGACATGCAAAGCCCTTCCTGCACCACATGATATGCTGCACTGGGCAGCCCTTAATGGAGGGCCTTTGAGTCTGTTTGGCAGTAAATTCATACCTCTTCTATTTCACTTTTGAGAGAGGAAATTACTATAATTTGACGTTTTTCATGAAGTAAGTAGTCTGGTTTAAGATTGCTGGCAGGTGTGGGTGTTACAACACACTTCTCAAAGAAAAAAAGGAGTGG
>NW_020448708.1:652578-846669 GCF_003343035.1 Apteryx rowi
GCCTTAGCCTTCCTCGTCGCATCCCTGCATACTCTGACAGCATTCCTATATTCCTCCCAAGTGGTCTGTCCCCCTTTCCACTTTCTGTATACTTCCTTCTTCTGGTTGAGTTTTGCCAGGAGCTCCATGCTCATCCATGCACATATGTATCATTCTTCTCTGCACCTTTGAAAATAGGTCAGATTCCCTGTTTCTTTTTTCATATCTAGCTTCATCTCTGATCCACTAAACTCTGTATTGTTCACCTAGTCTGTAAAAACTTCAGTCTGTGTTTTGAGGTATCCAAAACTATCTCACATTCTAATCTAGTCAAATCTAAGCAAGGACTTCGTCCCTTTGATGATCTTCAAGAGACACTTCAGTTTTCTCTACCCCATTGGTATTTCCCGGTGGCATTTGAAGGACATTCAACATACTGTTCATTCATACATTACTTTGAGGGGGAGTTTACTATTTCTGGATGCAAAGGCCCAGGCCAATCCAGCAGCATGTATTTGAAGAAAATTTCAGAATACAAAAGAATTAAATTCCTTAGTTGAAGTAACCAAACAGGACACTCGGCAGAGACATAGAGGACTTCTGCCTCAGGCCACAAAACAGCTCTAGAACAATCTGCAGAAAGTATTTCAGCCCAGTGGCTAAATTAATCTTTGTAACATATTTATGTGACTTTTTCATCAGAGGAAACTAGAGCATTTAGCAAACAGTAAATCCCCTTAGCATATTCTTGTCCTAATCACTGTACTGATTACACAGAGCCACAATCTGCCCATAACTGGCTATCTTTCTACAGATCACTTCCTTTTTACCTGGGAAAAAAGGTAGATACTCCTTCGTCTCACCTTTTGTTGTCCATCAAGAAACAAGAAAAGATTAACTTTGCCACCAGCAGCCCAGTTATACTGCTGTTCTGAGACAGCAGAATAGCTTGGAAGAGTTGGACAAACTCTTCCTGTTACAAAGTGAAGCCTGAATATCCCTGTAGCTAGAAAGCAGAGACTGTTTCCAAGGCTACTTAACACTCCTCTGACTTCATGCTGTCAATCAACATTAAAATAGTTTTATGTTATCGCTTTGAAAAATTCAGCAATATACAAGTAAGATGGAATTCATATTTACCAAAAGAATGAATTTAATGGCAGAGCTATAGATAAAACATTAAAGGTCAAAAATACACAGAAGAACAATAAACACCACAGTGATACAGGAAACAGTACAATGAACAGAATAAACACTGAACTTGCGGTTGAAAAGTAGTAAACACTACTGAGATATTAATCAAGAGGGACTGTGGTTTATTGCTGTATTTGCCTTCAGACAGAGTAAGATATAAACCAATTTATATAATATATTTTTGTTTCTAATATTTTTACAGCCACCAAAATGAATATTTAATAAAACAATTAAAAAATTCTTATCCTTTTTTGATGTGATATCATGATAAGAAACTAAGAAACAAAGGCCCATTGCGAATAGTTCATCTTTGTGGGAATACTTATCATTATTTTGACATGAAGCCTGAATTATTATTGAAAGCAAATAGAGAAACAAGGTCTCAGAGCTCTTGGATTTTTCTTTTATTGCTGCCATTGTCATTGCATATTCTGTAGCAGTGAAACAGCTGATAAATTAAGGCTCACAGAATCATGTAATCTCTAATGTTCCTTTTAAGAACATCTTCCTTATGAAATAGAATACATTTAATTTCCCCTTGTTCCTACTTTGCGTTCTTTGACGCCCTGGACTTGGAGGGGTTTAACTAGCTGAAAATATAGGTGCTTTGATTCTATACTTCCCTTTCTACTCCTTATCAGTCATTTACAAAAACTTTTTTCTTGAGGACTTGTTTGTACTCAGGGAAAAATGTACACTCCTAAGAAAAAAACCCAAACAACAGAACAGCACTTTTTCCCTCATTCAGAATTCAGGGAAAGGAAGTTTCTGAAACAATGCTGAAATAATACCAACCCTCAACTGCATACAGCTGGCTGTGTTTAAAGATCTGCAGGAAATGAATCAGCACCTAAGCTAGGCATTTCCAAAGGCCAGAGCATGGAAAGGCTTTCATAATGGAAGGTATCACTAAGAAGTTTGTGTGGCACAGTGACTCCGTAAACTGACCTTGGTCCTTTTACTTTAGGAACCACCTAAAAATATTTTAAAGCCAGTTAGAGATGACTTAAAAGCCTTTGTGAGCAACTTCTCTAAATACATTGCAGAAGTAAAGCTAGACCATCAAAACCAGTTTGCTGGTGTGACATGACAGTTGTGCTCATTTTACATACCACACACGGAAGGAAAGAACAAAAAATTAATACCAGTTAGAGCCAAGAAAATACTGTTTGAAATAAGCAATACAGATTTTACATGTGCTTTGTACATGACACAAATGGACATTTAACCTTCAGTCAAGAGACTTAGCCTTTAAAACACAAGACATGACCTTAATCAGACCTTATCCTACCTTTCTTAACTGTGCAGCAAAGATGCCAAAAAAATAATTCTGTGTTTGTGATTTTTATTAATGGCTCCTTTTAAACCTGAAGTGTTAATGGAAGAAATAGGCAACATTAGAGACAGGAAAAGATCTTTTATCTTTTTAATTTTGAAGAAAGTCACCTTAAATTCATGGTTGTTTGTGTTATAAAAATAAATATGCCAGCACATATTTGGAATGCCATATGAATATTTCTTTCCCAATGAGACAATATTTTCAGAGGAATATAATACTTGACAGTCTTCAGCAACTAAAGAAGTCCATTTTTCTTTACCCCTTTCACCTCATTATAAAATAAGAGTTGTCATATCAAAATTGAAGACTTGTCATCAGACTGGGGAAAACCATTTTTAATTACTGTATGGATAAAGCTTCAGGATGATAAGAAGTGGGAGAAGAAAGTGTGATAATTGAAAGAATTATAGACAATTCTTGGATTAAATTTTACATTTTTAGTTGTTAAATTTCTATGTGTTTCTATATTAAGAACAATAAAAAGCTTTGTTGGTAAGTCGATGCATGGGATAGATTCTTTATAAGTATTTCCACTGTTATTACTATGTGTGCCTCAGCCCTGAAGTAAGCTAAGGGTCAGTTGATAGAGAAAGTCATTTACCAGAAAGGGAATACTCAATTTGATTCAAAAACATGTGTATAAACGATTAGTTTTTAATATATTGTTTTGAGAATTAGAGCTGTAGCCTCTATGTTCCAGCAGATCCTTATACATTTTGATAATATATACGACATACAATAAAAAGGGTATTAACAATATTTAGTAAAGTTATGGAAAGGCAAAATCAGTTGAAAGAATTGATTTAAAAATGTTAAGGGTGATTGATACTGATAAGGGTGTGTTTACAAAGGGGAATGCCATTTTACCTTTTCTCTTTCAGGCCTGAATTATTCAGCATTACTAAAATAAGTACTAAATTAAAGAAATAAAAATTATTGAAGAAATAAAAAAAGTGCACTTATTGCAGCAGACATACAAAATTGCCATGTGTTTCTCAGTATCAAAATCCATGTTTTATTATGTTCCATTAGTATTTTATCTTATCCCCCACGCTGTTCCTCATTCAGAGAAGTCTCTGGCACAAAGTAAGCGGGCCACATTAATATGCCACTTTCACCAAAGCCAGTGCAACTGCACTACAGATAGCCATGGCTAGGTGTATTTTCACCAGTAGCTGCTAGGCATAATTTAATCATTTTTAATAATTTTATAGATATAACCTTTTACTCAACTGCTGACTCTGTTACATTAATTATTAGCAAGTGAAAATACAATTTAAATACGAGTCAATAGTCTGTGATATATTTTTATACATTTACTTCTTAGGGAGCCATATCTAATAACAATAATAAGAATTCTGCAATATTTCAGTGTATGCCTTAGCAATAAATATTACAATGTGAATGAAGGACAAATAGTAAGCAGTGTATAAAGAGAAAAATTAAATTAGTTTTCCCAGTACTGCATTCACCATGGAAATATGAGACAATATGCATGTATCTAAGACAATATGTTAAGCAAAAATGATGCATTAAGGTCCTCAAAATGTTAACCTCAGCCCATTTTAACATTTGAATTAGCATGTTCCTGATACTGAGTCTTTACAGTGCTGTGATATACTGATTATATACAGCATACAGAAACAGAACCTTCCTTCAGACCGGGAGGGTCCCTCTTTATCATTCTGAAGACTATTTTAGTCCTTCCCCTACAATCATTTTTCCCTGCTTGCATTCGTGAGCCTGGCCCTTTAATTTCCACAAAACCAAGGAACTGGAGCCCCGTGGTGACTATTTTTAAGCTTTGTGCTTCTTTTTGTGTTTTCCTTTCTATTAGCTGTGGATACTGCTAGCTTTTGGCTTTTCTGTTTATTAGTTTTGTTTTCATTTCTTATTTCTGGAGATCTGACATTTCTTATGACTTCAAAACATTTGACTTCATTTCTCAGAGCATTGCTTTAGAGCACAAAAATTGAGGGAAAGCGAAGGAACATATTTTCAAATGCGGCTTGTAAGTTTGGATGTCGAGAGTTGAGAAAATGTCTAAACTGAGATATCTTATACCTTTCATAAGCATTTATCCAATTCAACTGAAGGCTATTAGGAACTAGTAGATACTTGGTACAACTGAAAACAAATCTCATTTTCTGAAACTGGACATGAAAAATGAAAGACCATTTTGTGCCATTTTATTTGAAGAGGTACTAAGTGCCTACAGTTCCCATACTTACAGTAGTAAGTAAATGTATTTCATCTAATTATTATTTCGTGTCAAAAACATGCATCCTTTGAGGGAGATCGGAATCCAGGTCTTCTCCCAGGGAAAAGTATTCATCCCATTCTCCAGCAGAAGAAGGAATGAAATCTAGTTCTTCTACTTCCCAGGCTTCAGCCACCCAGATATTAGAAAAGGGACATTGCTGTCTTCTCTGTTACACACACAGTAAGAGAACTAAGTGTGTACAAGCAACACTTGTTAAGTCAAGCTGTAAGAAAATCTGTGAAGTTGTTCAGGGAGCTTGATCAGAGAAACATTACTTTCTGGATCCCAGGTGGGCTTACATGAATAAAGCCGTAACAATTCAAAACTGCCAAAATGTACAGATGTAGATCTGGCACCAAGGTCCAGATTTGAAGATCCTAATCGCAGCATATGTGGTCCTGTGGCCTTTGCTATTAGCTGGGCAGGGCTTTACAGGATCACAGCTTTTGTGTACAAGCATCATTTCTGCTTACATCCTTGTTTTTTTGAAGTTTTTAAACTTGCAGCAGGAACCACCAAAAGGAGTAGCAAACAGCTAAAATGCAGCATGCTCACTGGCCAGTCATTAAACAACCTAGGAAGGTATGTTATAAGGACTTAGATATTACAATGGATCATTTAAATGGGTGCAGGCAAGAGTTCAACTACACAGCTGATAAAGTTTGTAGAAAAGATAATGAAAAGAGGGAGTCTTGGCCCTGTGCTTCAGGAGATATCAGTGAGGGAAGACTGGCTCTTCTGCAGGCCTGTGTGAGGACCTGCTAGGTGTTTAGCAACATCTGAGATCTGTGTATCTTCTTAACAGGATGATAGCTGCACAGCTGCTATCTTTGCCCAAACTTAAGATGTTGCTGGGGATCAGGAATAAGGTTTCTCTACTGTTGGGGAAAATATATTGCTTGGTTTGATGGATGGATGGATTGAGGGATGGAGAGAACCATTGCACTCTCTATTAGCTAATCATTGCGGGAAGGAGAGAGTCAGGATTAATATGAAAGGACCGAGTTCAGGATGTTAGTGAAAACCAAGTCCTGCTAAAAAAAACCCTGCCTGAATATTTAGAATCAAAGCTGAGACTCAGATAAGCAGAAGTTAAAAGCTCAGAGGCTTTTTCTCTGAGCCCAAAAACACCAATTTGTGGATATTTCTGTATTTCGTGATTTGTGAATTGCGTCCATTAAATATATGTGTTGAATTAAATCTATTTAATGTATTGATTATCTTTTTTATACATTTTTAACTAGTTCTGTCTTCTCTTTAAGAACAAGTTTATGGCTCTGGTAGGTGACAGAATATCCCCATCCCAAGTTAGTCCCTATTCCCATGTGTCATTCACTAGATTGTTCTGTTTCTATGTTTCTGTGCATTTGCAAGGTATATTACAAGCTGTGATTAATCTTCACAACACTCCTTTGAGGGAAATAAAAACAGAGAAATTAATATATTTACAGTAATGTTTCAAGGCCAAGAGGAGAACTCAGGTGTTTCTGGCTCCTTGTAAAGGGGTCAGACTGTTCCAACTATTAATCAACTGAATCATTTATTAAAATTTTACTGTAGAACAAATCATAAAGTAAACACATATCTACTTCATGTCTAGCTGAAGGCATGCTCATAGAGTAGGATACTGAGGGCTGTGTAATGCCAGAAATTTTCAAGGAAAAATGGGTCATATCTTCAGCAGTACAAATACCAGTTACTGCCTTGTCTTTAGTAACAAGTTTTGTACAGAAATAACTACTGCAAGCCTTCCTGATCTGAATAAATCATTTTCATCATTTAGGTTTGTGGTGTAAACTTGCTGTTGTTTTTGGTGATGAGAGTGAAGGTGCTCTCCTGGATGACTCCTTGCTGGGAAGATGGCGAAAGTGAAAACCTTCCATTGAGGGACAGTTTCCTGCCTGTCTGCCCCCAAAGAGGGTTGATTGTGTACCATCAGGCAACTCTTATTTCACTGAGTTTTGCTCCTAAGACTGCAATCATGGTGATAAATAATGTAGCTTCTGGCACATGGAGGATGAAATTCACTGAGTTTTGTTTTAAAATCTCTGGTAAAATTATCTTGGTCTCCACTGATAGTTTGGAAGGAACATGTTTGTTGATAAGCACATCTCATCTTCAAGTCTTCTGAGTTTTGAAGCCAGTTTTAGGCTGTATAGAGGAAGAAGCTGGAAGTTGATCTATATGGAACCTGTCTAGTCTCTATGCAGTAGTTAAGATTTGGGGGCAAAATAATGATGTGTTATGAAGAAAGAGATACAGTTCTGATCTGAGCTGGATAAAGGTGGAAGCTTAGCAGCTGTGCAGCTGGAAGCTTAGCAGCTGATTTCAGAGTGAGTACCAGAGCATCCTTTGGGGAGCTAATGTGCCTTGAGCTTGACTGGTAAACATGTGTCTGGACTACACTAGGTTGAACAGTGCTTTTGCAGATCTATTGGTTCACATCAAAAATGTCCTGTTCCTAAAGCACTGTACAATCTATGACAGATGCCATTTGTAAGAAGCAAAGGACTATCTGAGAGTTCTGAATGTTGACCATATCTTCATTAAAAAAGTAAATAAAGTTTTTTTTGGTCTGATGATGTAGCACATCCTATTGTAACCTCACTGTACCCTAACAATAATATTACTTGCACAGCATTGAGGGTTTTACCTGGCCRAGTGGGGTTTGGATCATTTGGTAAGTTCCATGAGTGTGTTTTTGCAAGTTTCCAAGTGATATTTGTACTAAAGTTTTGTACAAAAACTTTGAATCTCTGCAAGCAGTGATTTCTAAGGAAGAGATTATTGGTTACTAGGCTTGAAAAATGAAATTCTATTTTGTTGTATAGAGTTCTTTTAGCCTAAGTCTATAGCCATGGGAATCTCTGTGCTACAAGAAATTAAAATAAAGCTTATGTTGACTTTAACTAGTCTGACATTATCTTCCACTGATGGAGCTTAAGAGATACCACCTCACCACGTGGCTCTTAATCACACTGAAACTCAATGCTCTGTTTTAAACAGACCTGTTTAGCAAAATAAGTAGCTACTAAGTACCTCTCATCATTTTTCTATTTTAACCGCACCTCAAGGTTGATTGACAACTCAGAAAGATATGTGCCTTAATATTCTAGAAAAAATTCAGATGGCATCTGTGTAAAGGACAGCCTTTCGTGACCTTTATTACCCTTGATAAAGGCCATCAAATGATGCTCTTTATTGGTTGGTCCTTGAGCTTTGAATATATATTAAAAAAGAAAAGTGCAGTGTGTGGAGCAAGATACTTGTCTATATCTTTGGGCACCAAAAAAGAAATGCAAGGAATTAGAAGTACAACATCTCTGCAAATTAGCAAATATATCAGAAGCAATGCATTATGACTCTTTTTTCCTATTAGGATGTTTCCTCTAAATGATTTAGTGTTTTGTGAAAGTACATTTATTTGAAATTGCCACTGTTCACATAGGTATATAGCCTGTTTCTGTTCTTGGACTGGATGCACATTCAGCAACTTTTATATGAATATTTTCATTCCAAATTAAACAAATATATATATTTTTAGTACTCAGTAAGAATTTACGGTTTGTGATCTGTTCTCTCTTTTCTTTATTTATATATAAACTGTGGTGCTGTACGCTCGGTCCCTAAAACCCCTGAAGATACTGATAAGAAGTTAATTTAATATTTAATTCCTTTGACTTCACTGGAATTACTTATGCAAGGACCTGCTCATATTTGGAAAGAAGTGGTCATAGTATGCTCCTCTGAAAGGGGTCGTACTGATTTCAAGGATCATGTTCTGCGTTATTAAGGGCAGCACTGACACCTGCTTTGAAATCATATCAGTAAGGCACCTAAGCATTAGCTAGCTATTTGCATTAAAGACTTCCATTTTTTTTTCAAGGAAGTTATCTTTTATCTGTCTTCCAGCCAGGAAGGGAAGAAGAGGACTTCAACATGTTATTAATCACTACATCATATTTAGTATATTTGTGAAATGTCTAATGGCCGTAATTTTATGAGACAATGTGAAAAAGCAGTACACCTATTTGGGAAAAGGTGTGTTTTTAATGGCACGATGCATCTATCTCAAAGTGAGTGATGCTGCCAGAACTTCAGAAGAGAAGGAACAAGTTGTCAGTTGTTTTTTCCATGTCTTAGTGCTTTTCCATAGACTTTAAATGTTAAAGATCATCAGATCATGTTGACTGCATCTCCTTTTCACTCCCCTCTTAGAACATACCTTTCCTTCCGGTCAGGGACTGAGAAGAAACCATCTTTTCCTATAAATATGTTTTAGCTAAGTCTGCCTTTATGCTCCTCCATACTCTTGTCTTCCAGTGTTCTTGCTTGTCTACCTTCTGACTTGCCATTTCAGCATCCCCACTATGTAACCTCTTCACATCCTCAGTCCTTCTTCACAATTTCTGGTTTTCCTCACATGTTAGCTTCTCAGGAGGTTAGGCACCCTGTCTCTGCTGCTCAGAAGCTTTCTGTCCTCTCTTCCTCCCCTGGAGTCCCCTATTATCACTCTGTGGGATGTTGACACAATTAAATATGTTAAATATGACTTTTTTTTGTCGTAAAATAGCATTTAGAGGTCTAAATCAGAAATCAAGAGCCCATTTCACAAGATACTGGACCTGCAGATAATAATAGTAAAAAAAAAGAAAAAAGAAAAAAAGAAATTCAGCTTCTAGCATGCTAACATGATCTAAATCTAAGATGAACAAAGATGTAAGCAAACAAGCAAATGAAGTGAGTAAGTCAGGATAACAGTAAAATTACCTTGTTTTTTTGTCTCTAAAGAAAAAGTTCCCTCACATCCTAACCAGTTTTTGAATATGTAGCTCCAGAGTGACTTTATCTTGACTTCTTAGATCAGAATCTGCTCCTAAGGGTTCTATATAGACTCTTTGTTGTAAATATTACACATGAAAAATTAGAGTATGCAAATTTTTTTATTGAACAGCAAGCCATACTGCTCTATAACAGAAAGCTCAGTATAATAAACAACTTTGTTCTTTTAACCTGTGAAATTTTTCAAGCGTATTTTACTGACTCAGCAAAGTAAATATATCTGTTGCTCCTTCCACTGTAGTATCTGAGTCTTTGACTTACAACCACCTGTTTATTTATTTATTTTAAAGACTTAATCATACAGAAGAAAGAAACAATCCCAAACCACTCATTTAGTTTCACTTTTATGTATATTTTATTGTAAAATTGTAAACATTTTGTACAGAACTGAAAATACTTTATGTGGCTCAAATGCAATTTCTTAAGATTCTAACCATTCTAATCAATAGATTTTCCAGTTGAGTGATGAATTTCTAGAAATAGTTCTTTGTAAAAGAAATACTGACATAACCTGGCTCTAAATATGTGAATGTTGCTTCTATGAGAATATGGTTTATTAGTTTAATGTAGGCAACTTTCAGAAGAATTTTGATACATCTTGGTATTTAATATTCACCAAGATACCAAAAAGGAGGTTTTGTTACTTTTTTGTGCACTCTGAATAGCAATTTTTGACCAAAGTTTCATCAGTGAGAACAGTTTGGAGAAGAATTTGTCACCATTTTTGTCTCTCAGTAGGGAAGACCCATGGAATATGATTGCCTGCCTTTGCATAATAGAAGGCACAATTGCCTAAAATATTCAGAGAGAAATGTGCATGGCATTTTCATGCTCTTAAAATCAGTACAAATAGCTTCATTTGGTTCAATTCTCTGAACTCTTCAGATTAAGTTAAAAGAGACAAGGCACGTGTTTGGCTTTTCATTAATAAATAGCTTAATTGTTGTTAAAAAGATGCACAAGTTTCAGAGGTTTGCTAATACTGAAGCATCAACCTCATCATCTTGCAATTACTCTCCAACACCTTTTTGCACCAATGCTAAAGACAGAAACCCTTGTTGCTGTGTACCCAAATGTTTCTGCCATCTATAGACACAGTGGGGATCTGGTTTTCTTTATTATGACATACATAATTGACTTGCTTTGTCTAAAAAGCAAAGAAGTCATTTCAGCTTGCATCAGTAAATTTTTGGATTTAATATGAGCCATATGGTCACGGAAGGGTTGGTGAGAAGCCGTTTGGTTCAAATTCCCACTCAAAGCAGGACTGATGCCAACACTAAATAGAGTGTCATGTCTTTGTCTAGCTGAATCTTGGTAACTTCCACAACCTCTCTGGGTTGAGAAACTGGAGTGAGTCCAGCAGAGTGCTACTAAGACAGTTGGGGGCCTGGAGTACCTGTCCTGTGAAGAATGGTAGAGGCAGCTTGGCCTGTTCAGTTGGTGAAGAGGGACAATCTGATAGCACTTTACAACTGTTTAAAATGCAGCTACAAAGACAACAGTCAGACTCTTCTTGGTAGTGGCAGATGGTATGACAAGGGGCAGCAACCTTTAGGAGGTTCAGTTTAGGAAGTTCAGTTTGATCTTTACAAAGTTGATGAAGAACATATACTCACACATTTGAAGAGATTTAATAGCATTAGTATATTGTCACATTTTAAATTTGTTTCGGGTTTCGGTTATTCCTCTGGTCTTAATACTTTATGTTGCTCTTTGCAGKGAACACCAAGTAAGCGGCCCTTAGTGTGGAATCCTAGACTGTGTCCATAAATGTATGAAGGACCATTCTTTGGCCCTGGAGACAAGGCACAGGACACAGTATTCTCATTTTTCTTGCCAGTGGGGAACAGGCCTGGTCTATCATATCTCCTGAGCTATGTCTAGGCATTGTTGGGAAAACTCACCCTAAACAGGTTTAGAGAGAATAAAAAACTGGGAGAAGTGGCTGATAGACCACATGGTTGCTCTGCTATTCAGAGGAACATAGACAAGCTGGAGAAATGGACAGAGAGGAACCTCATGAAGTTGAAAAAAGGAGAATGTGAAGTCCTGCACCTGGGGAGGAATAACCCCCTGTACCAGTACAGGCCTGGGTCTCACCAGCTGGAGAACAGTTTTGTAGAGAAGGGGCTGAGAGTCCTGGTGGACAACAAGTTGAACATGGGCCAGCAGTGTGCCCTCATGGCAAAGAAGGCCAGTGGTACGCTGGGCTGCATTAGGAAGAGTTTTAGCAGCGGGTCAAGGGGGATGATCCTTCCCCTCTACTCAGCACTGGTGTGGCCACATCTGGAGTGCTGGGTCCAGATCTGGGCTTCCCAGTACAAGAAAGACATGGAGCTGCTGGAGCGAGTCAAGCAAAGGCCATGAAGATGATTATGGGATTGGAGCATCTGTCATACAAGGAGAGGCTGAGAGGGCTGGGACTATTTAGCCTGGAGAAGAGAAGGCTCAGGGGAGTCTTATCAATATTTATAAACATCTAATAGAAGGGTGTAAAGAGGATGGGGCCAGACTCTTCTCAGTGTGCTCAGTGACAGAACGAGAGGCAATGGGCACAAACTGAAACACCAGAAATTCCACCTGAACATAGAAAACACACTTCTTCACTGTGAGGGCAGTTGAACACTGAAGAAGGTTGCCCAGAGAGGTTGTGGAGTCTCCCTCCTTGGAGATATTCAAAACTCAACTGCTCATGGTTCTGGGCAACCTGCTCTAGGTGACCCTGCTTGAGCAGGGGTTTTGGACCAGAGGATCTCCAGGGGTCCCTTCCATCCACAGCTATTCTGTGATTCTGCAATTCTGTGAATGCTAATTGACATAGGCTAAAACAAAGATAGGGAATGTGCTATGGATACGTGCTCATGCCCTTCTCTGTTTAGATTACAAGTAAAGATGTAGCCCCAATGACTTCCTTAGAACAGAGTTCTAATGCAGTCTTAAATGTTAGGGCCTAAACTAATTTCTGCTGTTACTTTTTTTAGTTCAAATTAAGTTTGTGACAGAGAACTGGACTCCAAACAAGTCCAAGCATAATGAATGTATCCAAACGGATTTACTGGTGATGCAAAAATCATTATAGGCATCTTTAAATTATCTTCAAATTTCACATGCATTTTGCATTAATATAAATCACTTTCTTTTTATAATAAAATATTGCATTTTTTGAGAAAGGATTAAGTATTCTCCTGGAGACTGGAGAAAAACTATCATTTGCATTTACAATACCATTTTCACGTAGTCACTTTTCAGGTAATTGCTACATATACAGAGTTATAGAACTATCTGAACAACACTGTTCCTGCTTCTGGTGGATGCTAATTAACCTTCAGGGTATGAACTCACTCACACAATATATTTTAGGCATTCTGTTATCCAAATAAAATACCAAAGCAATATAAAGGTTCAGGGAAGAGGATCTAAGTTATTCACAGTGGAGAAAAAATACATTCTACTCCACTTTTAAAGCTGTTGCATTATAAACTCTTTTTCAGAGTATTTATTAGACTTCATCCACTTAATTGTTTGTATACAGGAGCAATGATGTATTAATATGTGACAAAAGCAAGAGTATGGATTTTTTTGTTATATATACTGTATTGGATTCATCTGTGTTTTGTTGAACTGATTCATTCTTTCACAAGGAAAGTGATATCTGCTCCCCCATCAGATATGCATAGACAATATAAATGCATCAGTAGCATTTACACATTTGAGATGGGACCAGCTCTGTGCACAGAAACCTGTGCAGTTTTTCCCCACAATGTGACCATAGACACTACTGACCATAAGCTGACCTTTCAAAGCAAGAATATAGGACCATAAATAAATGGAACAAAATTGCAGTCTATATCTAGCACCATATGTATTGTACTACATGAGACATTTTAAGGATTGTTAAACATTCTGAGCTATTTCCTCAATAAATCTTGGCAAAGTTATGTAGCACAGAAGTTTCTTTAATTGTGATACATGCAGGCAGCTGAGAGTTTATTGCCCTTCAAACTTCCACTTAAATTGTCTCAGTATGAACTTATGACATTAAATATATTCTAGTGATAAGAGAGCTTCACTCTTTTATGTTATAAAGTACTTGAAATTTGAAGAAAGCACACTGCTTTACTTAAACAGATTTGTTGGATCAACACATCGCTTTGTTGGAAAAAGCAAAATGTCACGGTTGTTGTAAAACATCTTTATGCAAAGTTAAGCTTGGGATTTTTTTATTTTATTTTTTCAGTTGTGTGTTTTAGTCATAGTCTCATATACAGATCCCACAGTGTTCCAAATATTCTACAAGTCACTTTTATTACGCAGGTCCTGGCCCAAAAAGCTCACAGTTAAAAAAGAAGAGGAAGAGAAGGGAAGAGAGACAGAGAAAACCAAAAAAAGACTAGGAGGTCTTGCTTGTGGGCCTTCCAGTGTGGCAGATACAAAAACAGAAAGAAATGTGCCCTCTGTGCTACAATATTCTGTGTGTTGGAACAAATCTGACATACTTGGATTCTCCTGAGGTCACCTTTGTTCTCTTCCTTTTTCTCCTGTTCTTAGGTTCACATTTCACTTGTTTTCCTCTTCCTCTGTTTTTCAGCTTCATAGACTTTAGCTCTCACTTTGTCTTTTATCCATTTTCCCTGCTCCCTTTTACAGTTGAAGTCCTATTTATTTGCAGTCATCTGGAGAACAACCGCTCAACTCAGTGAGGCATTACTCAGAGATCCCTGAGCTGCTGTAGACCAGGTCAGCTCCAGAACATAAAAGAAATATAGGTATTTTAGCACAATGCTACATCAGAAGTAGTACAGTGATGGACAGAGTTGATTAGCCTGATAGCAGTGCTTCATTAAAGCTGCTGTTTTGTTCTGGGGAGCTGGGCTTTTGGCCGTAGGAAGTGGTGCACTGTGGCATTAAATGTAGTAGGCTGCTCAAAACAATCTCTTGAGTCTCGTACACTTGCCACATAGAGTCATGAAGATATGTCCCAAGATACTTAAACAATTACCAAGCTTGAGTTGGCCATGAGAGACATTTTTTAAACAGTCTGAATGAAATCAGATTTTTCAGGAATTAGATTACAAAATCAATATCACTTGTTCTGTAGTCCCACACTTAGAGATCCCGTAAGTAGATCACTTTTATAGTGCTCAGTACATATCACTAAAGTATGAAGAACAATGACATTGCATATGCTGTATTGAAGAAGCCTAGAAGGATATCTAGATCATCAGAGGAACTTCAGAGAATGGCTCAAAGAATGTTTGAACTCTTATTCCTCAATGTTTGTGCGAAATTACAAATGAACTTCCCTGCTCCACCCAAATCTGTCTTTTTTTTATGCAAAGGTAATGGTGTAAGGAATAAGTAGGCCTAGTTGCTGGCCTGTGAGGAGAATTAGTTTTCCTCTTAGGAAGTCTTCCAACTGGTTAAGGGCTAATGGCAGAATCAGGTAAGAAGTTAAGAGTTATTCTTTCCCAGGCTTTTCCTTCCTCTCTGCCTTCCCCAAAGGAGGGCTAACAAGTTATTTTAAACATAGATAATTTGTGAAAAACATAGGTTAGATTGGAAAGATTGAAGCCTGGGAAGAGTAAGAAGAGTGATCTGTGAAACTCTGCTTATTGGAAGGAACTCATTATTTAGAGGATTTGTCATATTAAAAAGGATTGAAAAAAGTTTGACTGGATCCCTTGTTGTGTGGTCCCTCTCTGGAGCTCAGAAGAGAGGTATAAATTCAGACTGAGAAAGCAATATATTGCTATGAACTGTGTGTAGCTATGTAAATACTGATCATTTGCTAAATCTCACCATGCTTTTGACTTTGGTAGAAATTTCACATCTCTTAGAGTAAGTTAAAGTGTTCTAGTAAAATCAAGAAGCTAGATTACATTGTTTTCACTGGTAAAAGGCAAGGACGAAAAATGGGGCAGAAAGAGAAAATGAAGACTTTCAGACTGTTTTTACACACCATAAAGTTGGGGAATTGAAGAGAAGGAAAGCAGCTACAGCAGCAGGTCACCATTAAATACCTGCTGGGCAATGAGTTTCTCTCACAGAAAGTATTTCTCTGTCTCCTGTGGAAGTATCTTGAAGGTCTTCTGTCCCTACTGTTAGCTCCCAGAGTTAGTTTGAGAATGGTGTTACTCTTTATGGTATATTTCTTTTTTGATTTTGCTTGTTTTGTTTTGCCTTGTAATAAATATAATTGCAAATAAACTTCCCTACTTATTTATAGCCAGTGAAAGTGTAGTTGCTTTAAAGATGTCAAAGGTTAGTGTTAGTCTGAAAGATTTGTCTTTAGGCATGTTAAATTAAGAGAAGTGTTTTATCACTGGTGTGAGGAAGGGTGTCCACCACTCCCCAGCTAAAGCAAGTAGACATTGGTGGTAGCAGAATGTGAGTGTGAAGACAACCTAATTTGTTAGGGCCTAATCATTATTTATGGGTGACATCTCTGACAATATTGCTGCAGGTTAAGTAGTTTTAATGCTAGTTTTTGTTTGGGGTATTGTTTGCAAGGATTTTTTGTTGTTGTTTGGAGGTTTACGTGGTGCGTATTACTCTAAAATTTTGCCAGAACTTTTCTCTCACTTTATCCATTACCAATTTTTTAGAGTCAAACATTCAGGCATAGATCCTTTTACATGCATGCTGTCTTGTGCCTAGTTTATGCATAAAATATACAGTTGCTCAGTGTAGTTATCATTTCCATAGGTACAGCATGCACTTGTGTACATAAGGGTAACCAACTTTTGGCTGGTTACTGTTAAAGTTGCTTGGCATTAGATTTGACTCATTAAAATATTTTTGAAACAATCTAATATTCACTGTCCAAAAACACCCAGATAACAAACAGCCCTTGGTTCAAATACCAAATGGCAAACACCAAATGGCTGTTTGGCTTATTTCTTTTGTTCACTGTTCAGGATTGTTTAGGCTGCCAGATGACTGCGCACGTGTAACTTTCTTCAGTTCACATGCTCATATATCCCATATATACAAGAGCAGGAATTACACTCCCTATATATTTGCAGGATTTTCACCATAGTAGCTTCGCAGCACCTCTGTGAGGCATGGCAGCACTATCCTCAGATATAGAATGATGGTAGAAGGTGATGAGGAAATGGCTACACTAGGAAACAAAGCATGCAACATAGATACACAAAAATCATGGCTAGTAAGATCCCACTGGATAGTGCAATGCTGTGAGGATGTGTCAGTTCAGTTCTAGGTGGAGTCTGATTGCATTAGCCTGGCACTATGTTCAGGCCAGTCAGCTCACTACTATTGACTCTAATTTGGATTCATGAGTTCAGGATCAGACCCGAGCAGCAGTGATGGACAGTTTGTATTACATGTATGTTTGGATATGTTACTAGAAGGTACCCAAACCTGTCAGGTCCCATCTCTCTGCAATATGCTACCGGGCRCTTGCGCTTCAACAATAGCTTAAGACAGAACAAGATGGCTTTGTGCATCTGTTTGAAAAGATTGGTCTAAGTACAAGGCTGCGTGGGAAATCCATGACTAAACTAGGAGCTGAGTTTTGTAAGTAATGTTCTAAGAAAGAATATAAGTAAAACTGTATCCATAATCCTGAATTTGTAAAGATTGTTCCATCAAAATGGTTGAAGCAAGCAGTGTCTTATATCTTCAGGTAGAGTTTTTATACCTGTCTCTAACCTGTGTTGAGACCAGGTGTAAACAAATCTCTATGTAAGAGAATTTTAAGCACAAATATATTATATTAAGAGTTTGAAATTTGACTCTTTGACATAAATATGCTGAACAAATAGGCTCGTAAAGTGCTTGATCTTCAGTGATCAATTGCATTGAATTTACTGTGACTCTTTTAATTGCCTTTAATGGCAGTTGAATTAGGCCCAAAATGTAAAGTTAGGAAATAAGTTAGAAAAAGCTGAGTATACTTTTCATTGTTTTTTTCCCTTTTGGGTCTGTTGTGGGTCTCTGAGTTTTATGAACTGTAGCTTTAATAGAAGAAATATGTATATAATGTCCTAATATTCTCTCCAAGTTCTCATCTTTTTTCTCTATGGCCATTGAGCATTTCCTTGACATACAGCTGCTGCCATGGCCTTGGACCTCAGACCTGAAGGAGGTGCAAAAAGTCCTTCTTTAAAAAAATTTCCAAGTCAGTAAAAAGGATACGGATAGTCATGTAATAGATACTTGTCCTACAGACAAACACATTTGCAAGCTTCTACAAATACTCCTATAGTCACCCGCTAACAATGAATGTGACTATCCCAAAGTGAATGCAAATGTTAGATCATCCCAGAAATACTGAGGTGAGTTAAACCTCCTATATGTCTTTTTGCAGATATATTCTCATGCTAGGACAAAAGAAGGAACTAAAATGGGATTAGGAAAAAATAATTGTTTGTTACCAGTAACATCTGGAACAATGACTGTGGTATTATGTTGCAATCCCATAATTAAAAAAATAGTTTTTTTTCTTTCTTCCACAAATTTCACATTAATCTGTTGGTTATTCATGCTCCTGTATTATCATCAGTATAAGGCAAATACATGCGTCTGCTCACACAGTGTCTCGTGAATAGAATAATGTCAGTCAGGGAGGAATGGCTTGCAGTTCCAGAGACCCTTGGCACAGATTCCAGGCAGAAATATCCATGTGAGCTCTGTAGTGTTTTGCCAGTCCACCCAGACTGGTGATCTAGTATTTACTAGTTAATATATCTTGTGTCACTGCAGCTGAAAACAAGTTATCTGCTGGTTCTTCTGAAGAATGTACTTGATATTTGTGCTCCAAAATGAACTAGGTGCACTAGAGGACAGCACCATTATTGTGGCAATCTTCTCCAGCTGCATTAGAGAAGAGGCTTCAGAAAAAATATACTGCCAATTCTACAGTTTATGCCCCTGAAACTGACTTTTAAAGGGGGCTCAAAAGCGGAGTAAAGGGGCACAGTTAGGGTGACTGTAGGCCTTTGAATTTTCCAGTTTTCAAATGCAACAAAATTGAGCTTTACACATCAAAATAAATTAGACCAATGAAAAGAAAGAAAAAAATTAAAACAATCACTGATTGTTTTCCTAATACCTTAAGGTAACCTTTCAGTTAAGAGAATCACTCAGCTTTTACAGCAAGAAAGGGAGAGAGGATTCGCCCTTCAAGTCAACCAAAACTCTGTTGCTTTAATTCCTTATTGCTGCCTTTTTTGGCCTTTTAGCATCAGTCACAGCGTTTACCAGTGAAAGTCCTGAACCATACGGCAAATATCAATTCAAGAGCTACTTAATCTATGGAAAAGTAACTGAGGATGGCTTTGTATTTGACTGAAGCACTGTGGGGAACTAAGAACAGGATTGACAAATTAGACAAAAGATATTACTAATCCTATTCACTGTATACTGTTAAATATGTATGAAGAGGATTTATAACCAGTTTCTGAAGAGTTACTTTATCATCAGCTTCACTTGTAAAGAAAAAAAGGAGAACTATTTTACAGCAGACATTTCCCTGTATTTTGTTTCCAGAATTTTGCGTTTGCTTACCTGCGTTCTGTCTTCCATTGACAAAGGAGATCACATACCAGGATCTGTCACACAGCAGTTTATTGGCTCTCTTAGTATTTTAGTATGGCTCTCTTACTATCTTTTAGTATTACCATTTTCAAATTTTATTCAACTCCCCAAACACCAGCTTACTCATGTGATTCTGAAATAAAGAGCTTTCAGCTCAAGAGTGTTAAATAAGCACAAGCAAAACTAGCTCAAACTCCCATTGTTGCATGGTTTGATAAAATACTGAAATGTTATTGTAAGCGTTCACTTCAGTTTACCATTTAAATACCCAAGTATCAGAAGAAAAAGAGCAGATTCTACAAGATGCTTATGCTTATGAATGTATGTGTGAAGAAAGAGAGAAAGATGTCAGACTGCACCAAATGCTATTTTTAGATCACTTCTGGACTTACAGTCTTCACTTTGGCACAATTGCCATTGAAATCATTCAGAGTTGCTTGAAAAAGGAGTAAAGGATTTTATTCTATTGGACTGTGATCCAAATCCCATTGAAGATAACTGAAAGTTTTTTCAATTTTGGAAGGTTTGGTCCAGGCTCTGCAGTTTATAAACTCAGAAGGACAGATTTCTTCAGAAGAACCTCTCCCTGAAAGTCATTTTCGGTCAGTAAAAGGTTTACTTTTCTGAATAATTCTGAACCTTTAATATGAGTGAACTCACTATCCAATTCCACCTGAAATGCTTAGAACTGAGTTTATCATTAGCTCTTCCAGCAGAATTTAAATTGGTACCTGCCACAAAGTTCAGCCAGATGAATTAAAGTTATTAATGCAAACACATTATTGATAAACAGAATGCTTGTTTTTCCCTCCCAAACTCAACTGTTAAACCAGAAACAATTCAGTTCCCAGCAAGCGACCCCTTCTTGCTTCATTTCAAAGGAAATTAGTGTTATATACACTATTGCCAAAATAGTCCACTGCTTTGTGTAGTTCTCTTTGGCAGTTCCCTGAAAACAGGCAGAAAAAAATTTCAGGAGCAGATTTCTTTGGAATAGCTTCTTTCTCCAAAATGAGCATCTCGATTTGAAAATACACAAAGGAATGAACATAGGTTGTCTTGATGCTCCTGTGAGTCTGCTCAAGAAATGAAAAGAATACTGTCTCTTGCCTAGATGAGGTGTAAGGTTCTACGTTCAGTGTCAGCATGGCATGTCGTCCCTTAACTGTGACATACTGAAACATTTTGTTGCGCCAGAATCTAGGTATATAATACACTTAATGATGTTCATTGTTGTGCCTCCAAGACGTGATAACATTTACAGTTTCTTTTTTTTTTCTATTAATATTTTCATTTTAAAGTTTTTGGTAATTTTTCTGTTCTCTTTCCCTTTTGGGGGTTCCTTCCATGTATTTCTTTTTCAGATAGTCTAGCTGAATTCAGTGAAGAATTAAACTGTATCATACAGCCTTCTTGTAATCATAACAAAATGAAGATGATCTGATGGGATAAATTGCTGCAGGTTAACAGCTTTTTTAAAATCAATCTTCCTTACAAAAGAAAAGGGTAAATGGCTTAGTGGATGAAGCCTTGGCCTCTCACCTTTGTGACCATAGTTCAAGCCTAAACTGTTAGGGTCCTGAGTTACATGCTTTATTGAGCTGAGATCAGTCTCTAGTGGGCAGGAGTTTGCATTACAAGATTCATGCATGTAATTTTCCATACAGGCACGTGAGGCTAATATAGACTAGTCTATCATTTCCCTAAGCAGTAAGACTGACAGACCTAAGTTAGTGTCACTAACTCCAGGCAAACAGAGAAAGTTCCAGTCTGAAGCTCTCCGCGCTGTGTCCATGCTGTCGATTAATTAAGGACACTGGCTTTTAGAACAGTTTATAGCCTTTTGTCAACAATAAATATAATGCTATCTATTTCACAAAGAAAGATGAGGTGGCTTTTTTTCGTAATAATTAACAGATTACTAGAGAGCTTTAATAATTGTAATTGATCATTTTTCATATCAAGTTCAGGCAAAGAAATAATTTAATCTCAGCTGTTACTCATAAGGAAGGCAAAATTCCAGAGAATAAAATAATTGAAGTGTCAATTAGGAAGTTTAAGCAAAAGTGGGGGAAATTAAAAAAAAAAAACAACATTTCTAGCATAATTTATTAGCATGTTAATCAAGTTTTAACCAGATATTAGTCTGATAATTTATGTATTCCCATCACTCATGCACATGAAATGATAATTAAATAAGCTTCTTTATGATTTAGTTTTAATAATACGCTTTAATAGACAAGCATGCTGCATTTTGGGTAACAAAATGAGCAACCCAAACTGTATATTGAATAAATATACAAGACACACATAAAAAAAGCTTTCAGTTAAGGAAACTGTTGTAAGCACGATTTTTATAAGCAAAGATATGTTCCCTTGGGATCCAACTAAAAGCAGAATTTCTTAATCTTATGGGAAAATTTATTTTCTAAGCCAAAACAATATAGGAAAAACCTGTTATCTGAATGTGGAAGGAAAGTGTTTTGGTTTACCTGTTTGGCCTTTGCAGCAAGATACAGAGTCTTGTGTGAAAGTATTCAGCTGTGTATGTCTGTATTGTGAATGTGTGTGCATAAGTTTTAAATCAAATACATAAAGTGTGTATTTTTGCTAGTAAAGACACTGTGTATGTTTGTGGTGATGTAAATTACTATATAAATATAATTTGAAAAGAATATGCACGTTAAGACTTAGAAAATGTGTATGTTAAAATGTGCACACATTCATGATACTGCTATGCTCGTCCCACTGATTTTTTTAAAGATTATTGCTTGATATTAATTCAAAACACCTGCAAGTCCCTTTGTTTTGATCAAAGCACTTTTCCTCCCCTGAGACTGATGGATGGCTTTGTAATTTGTGAGGTAATATGTTAAAGGTCATGAGTTAATATGTCCTATGGAACTTGCTCTTCCTCTTGCCTTCAATTCCCACATGGGTGAAGGGAATAGCCTTATCTCTCTATGTGTGTGGAATGCCTTTTCATATGTACATTAAATGCATGTATGTTCACATTTATGCTTGTGTTTATGTGTGTGTGTCTGTATGTGTATACATACATACAAACACACAGAGCCACCTTTAAGACAGTTTTGTACAATACTTCTTTTTGTGACAATCTGACTATTGCTGTCTCAATCAAGTATTATTATTATCCTTTTTAAAATTAAGCTACCCACAAAACATGCATTTACTTTCAGCTATAGAAAATGCTAATAACGCTTTTAGAATGGTCTTTAAAAAGTCTAATTATATCATTTAAAAACCGAGAGACCAAAGGGCAAGCTAAATTCTCCTAACATAAATCAGACTTTTTTATTTCAATGACTTTAAAAACCTCAAATGCAGTAATTTTAATAGCAATGAAAGAATGAATAAGTCATAACTCCGCCTGATCACATAACTGTCTATAACTGTTATTAAATGCTCCAAAATAAGTGAACTCATTATGTTTCTGCACTGCTTTTAGCTAATCTAAGATTCTGCTCACTTAATCATGCAGAAGAGGCTTTAGCACAGTTTTAGACCCTCAGCAAGGTCACTTCAATGCCTTTTTTTTCTGTTCTGCACTGATCATTTAAGAACAGCACTTTGACCCGAAACTGATGATCTCTCATATAAGCTTGAATGCTTAACCCCAAAAGGGCTCTGTTTCAGATGTACATTTGCACAGCCTATTGTCATATTTGCTGCAAACTGAGCCAGACACTCTTTTCAAGAAAGGAGGAAACGCCAATCAGAATTTGTAGATGTCATGTGCAAGATGAAAGTACATTTTATGATACCTTCAGAGACCGAAGTAGCGATTTTTAAAACACATGATCCCACTGCGAACTCTTAATGAGTTCTAATTGGCTTTAAAGGTATGGCAGTTAAATGCTGTTTTTTACTATATGTTTCTGTCAGACAATATATAAATCTTACATGTAGAATTTACTTAGCAATATAATTCATTTAGGCATGATGAATGAAGCCCATTTAGGCAACTCTTGCATACAGTAAAACTGTAAACGCATCCAAAAGCTAGGGGATCTTTTATGGAACAAATGTTATGCCTTCTTCTCTTCATGGTGTCTGTGCTATAGAACAAACTGCTTTTTAATGCCAGTAAAGTGTCTTCAGAAATCACTCATAGGGGCCAAGTCCTACACCACTGAAGCTAATGGAAAAACTCTTTTATTGATTCAGTGGCAGCAGGCTTGGGCTTTGAATCACAAATGAAGGCTGTAATTTTCAAATGCTAGTGCGCATGCTGAACTTTACTCATCTGTTTTGTCCTATTGATATCAACAGGATGACTTCACCTGGGTAAAGTTAAGGAAAGCTTAATCCTGCAGGCATTTATTTCCTGATATGCTCTTTCCTTTCTCTCCTCGTCTGTGCACACAGTCAGAGGGAGGCTTAATGCAGCCTTAGCATAATATGCAGAGTTGTTATCAGGTCTGTTATAAAGGTAATCCTCATCTCTGTGCACCACTATGTTCTCTACACATGATGAACAAAGGATGTTCTTTACAGTGATATAAGACTGTTTCAAAAATACTGTCTTTCTGTTCCTTTTTTAATATGATTTAAAGAGGGAATATTTGCATTTGACATGGATGATAAATCACTCTTACTCACATATTTTTCCTTCCTTTTTGAGGCTTAGCAAGGTAAAAGCAAGATTTTGTTTTATTATGTTTAATTATAAAGAAGGATAAAAGTAGAAGAAAATAAATCCAAAGAAGGACTTTCCACCAGCTCTATGTTGCCCTGTGTATCTTTTTTCAGCTGTCATGGAAAAGCTATAGGTATGCTTTTCCACATTTTTTTATGTGCTATGGAGAGCCAAGCACTGGTCCCTCACACTTTCCTGTGAAATGAAATTATATTCTCCTCTACAGAAATAAAATATACTTTGCAATTGTATAATTTCTGGCTGTTCAATGCTGCCTGGGGTTAGAGTCATAAAATCTAGATTGTACTATTACAGTCCTTCCCCAGAGACAGTGTTGGTGGGAAGAAACCATTTTCCCCTCCCTGCAATGGGAGCAATATGCAAGGGCACTTATACTTCCTGGTAGTGCATTTGTTCCTCAGACTACTTGAAGAATAGCAAGGATATATAAAGTCGTGTCATCACTGCCTCAGATTGTAGGATGATGGGTGCCTTTACAAAGGAGGTGTGCTTTTCAGATGTATGAAAAGATAGTTTTACGTGTGCTGCCATAAATCTTACGACTATCGCTGTTCCTCTGGGCCTTACACTGGTCATGTCTGTTTGGGAGCTACAGCTGATTGTTCAGCGTAGGTGTACAGTGTTAAACCATAAATTCTTCAAGTCAGAAACTATGAAATATTTTTACCATACCTAAGCACAACTGGTCCCTGGCCTACAGGCACTACTGCGATGTACTTAATGTAAAGGCTGTGTAGTAATTCCTAATGACACATCCTGGCTTTGGATGTTCTTGCAACACTTTGAGATCCTAAGATGAAAAATGCTTTAGGAGTGCATAGTGTTACAAAAAAATTAGGGTATATATTTCTTGTCAAAAATCTTACTTGGGCACATGATAATGACTGTTGGTCAATTGTCTGGGAAGACCAACAAAAAAATTACATTCTGAATGTTGCACAATGGAGTAGCAGGTCTAGGGAAAAAAAAACTATTAAATGACAGAACAATTTTTCAGTTGGGCATAGGAGAAAAAAATAATGCTATATTTTAATATTGTTTGCTTGAGGACAATTAATATTTAATTAAAATGTAAATTTTGGTTCACGTTGTTTAGATAAATGATTGAAACTCGAATCAGTGCTCCTTTTCTCATTTCAGATAAGAAAATGTACAAATACAGGTTTGAAAGAGACAAGCTCAAATATGCCTCAAGAATGGGAAGGAATTTACCCAGCTCCCCCTGGAGAAGTGTTGTAGCCAGAATCACATTTTTATGTGTCTGTTCTCATTTCCATTCAGGAACTTCATAAAAAGTAGTTGCTGAATTGCATAACCACAGATTTGTAGGGCCCTTTAGAATTGTTACTCCCTGTCCTGAATTCTGTCCATGAAATCAGGCCACTGAAGCACTTAAACAAGTCAGATTCATACTACCTTGTTCTAAGTATGATAAATTATTGTGAAGTTATGTTAGAATATTTTATAAATATTTCCCCTTCATAAATGTGTTTGCAGATACCCAGGCTGAACAGTTAATCAATGCAGGGGTGAGAGGCATGAATCTGTACTCACTAAAGTCAGTGAGAGTTTTCCTAGTGACCTTGTAAGGAAAGAGGTCAAACTCTAAATTTGTAAATGATAGACGCTGCACGCATCACAGTAATGCCTTTTTTTTTTTTTTTTTTAAGACTTGACCAGCTGTAAAAACTGAAACTGATTAAAGTGAAGATATCATGAAGTAAAAATATCCAGCCATGCAAAATTCTTGCTGGATGATCAGTTAACCTGACTTATAACTTTTTCCTGCTGATTTCATTCATAGCATTGGAGCAGCCAAACTGAACAGATTCCTTGTAGTAGTTTGGGACATGGGCTATACAAGGTTTTTAGCTGGTATTTTCCAAATTCATTTTTCAGCAGCACTGCTTTTACTTTTGAACCTAAATGTTGTTCACACTCTGCTGGAGCACAGAGAGTTATGGTTTGAAGGCCTTATTTGAAACAGTCTTACTTGAGGATGCAAATCTGTGAAAATTTTCATTTGTATAAAACATCTTAGTTTCACATTTGCCTGCAACATAGAACACAGACATCAATGTTTGTAAATATTTCGAGTGAAGGCCCATTTATAAGCAAATTTTCTTGATTCATGGGTTTTCCGTGGGAATCACTAAAACTGGATTAAATGGACATTTTTACTGTGTTTCATGTTTTGTTTCCAGATAACGCTGAAAACATGGCTCAGGAACTCTGGGCTTCACTCTAATCCTAGCATGAGAATGTAGAAATTGTTCAGAGCCCTTAGGAAGCAACTGAATTAAATTATTGTTCATGTTTGTAATATTATATAATATAATGCAGTGTGGTATAGTACTAAAGTAAAAGTAATTTGGCTCTTCCATCTACTAGCTGTATGTAGCTATCAAATTACAGATCAGCCAAATCAAAAGGGGACAGTAAGCTAAGGTAAGGTGAGAATGGACAAGGATGCATGGAGTCCAAATTATTGACTGGATTTGCAGAAAAGCTGAGATCTCCTCAAGGAAACAGACAAAGGTGGATGGGAAATACACTGAAGTACACAAATTAGAATGGAATACGTAGACACGGCTTCCTTTCCATGGCCATAAACACACAGTTTAAAATCTGTACAGCACATAGTGTAAATGTATTTGAGAAGTCAGTCAGATGATCAGGAAAGGACAAAAGGCTTTCAGTGGTGCCCGGAAGGTTGCTAGATGCATTTTCTTTCAGCTTCAGTCAAAGGGAGTTAAGTTTTTAGAGGAATTTGGAGGGAGAGGACATCAATCTTTGTACTTTCATTTAAAAAAATAAAGAAGAGTATCTTTGAAAGCGAATAAAAAATGTGTTTCCTGGTAGACAGCAATTTTTTGGTGGGTTGCTACTAATTAAGCTAATTTTATCTAGATTATGGATTAATCTATCAACCTCCATGTCTTTAATGCATGTATTTCTTTTTAAATAATACAAAAGCACAATGGTACATATTGAAGGAGCATTGCATTTTACTTTGTCAGACAGTGTGAAACATTTATCCCAAAACCTGAAAAGAGAGGAAATGTTTTTAAACCAGAGACTCTTCTCAAACTCCTGCTTATATATTCACCTCCTTCACAGGATTCTCAATTTTCACCCTTTCTACTGGTCTCTTCCTCTGCAGGGAGCCCTTCTCCAGTAGGGCTCAGTCTGCTTTGAATAGCAGCTCACTCTTACATGAGATTCCGCTCTGTTCTGGTCCTCTCATCAGTCAAGAGTCTAAAAGGGATTAGGAGGTTCCCTTTTAGTCAAGATGCCCTAGTACTTAGAAACAAGTTTGCATTGTTCAGACAATAGAAAACTGCTCAAAAGTTGGCTTAGCATCACCCAAAGATCAGTTTTGGACTGAAGGTATATTTAAGTGGAATTAATTCTGGGCTTTTGTGTTACCCCTCTGCCCAGCTGCCACTATAAGCAGCATAGTCAGGATGACCTTATATCATCTTTGCATCTTTCCATGCTCAATACATAGCTTTTCCTGTTCTAACATTAAGAGAAGTATTTCCAGTTCTGCTTCTGCTCCTGTGGGAGAAAAGATGAGTGGATTCTGCCCTTAAAGCAACAAGTAGTTCTTTCATAATGATGGTAGTTGTAGCTCTGGGAAGCAGTGGGTAAATATTTAGATAGCATAAAGATAGGATAGGATTTTTTCCCTACCACTCTGGAAAAAGAAAGGAAGTAGAAGAAGCTCTTCTGTTCTTCAGGTCAGTCTTGAATATCATCAAATATCATCAAAACAATTGGCTGATCTTAGCAGACATGAGGAAAAAAAGGAATGAGTAATCCAAGCTTCCTTCAGATGATGATGTGAAATCCATAGCTTTCTAGAGTTTGGGATAAGCATTAGAGAAAAAGGGAGTCAAAAGGGTTTTCTATGTTTAATTTCAAAGCACAGTGCATTTTCTAGCTTCTAGTCATTTTATTGAACTTCCACTTATATTTCTGTATTTGGATAAAGTGAAAGTTATTCAAGTACTTGCAACCACAAGACTGTGGAAAGACCTAAAATCAATGTAGATGAAACTTAATATGAGATCCATGAAGACTTACTGACCCAAAATTCAGGTCCTCAGTTTTGAGGCTTACTAAAGATCTTTAATGAAATCTCTCTGTCACATCACAGACTGTGGTGATTTCTCTTCACTTGTTAAGTGACTGGTCCTATACAGACCATGATGATTTTTCAGACTTGGGTTTGTCCACGTAATTGGTATTGCATAAGAAATGACATTATTAAGGTTTCGTTTATCCATCAGTAGGAGATAGTTCCACAGAGTGAGAATACTATTAGTCATGGCATTTATCAGTTCTTGAGGGGGAAAGGGTTATATACCACATCATTATCAAACTAACCATAAATTCTAAATATATTGGTGAAGATCTTCACTGATCATAAGAATTTGTTAAGCTTGAAGTATTCTAGGTGAAAGTACTGCTATGATTATCACAATCTCCCCACTGCTCTGTCCCCAAATCTCTTGGTGATTCAGCCAGCTGCAGGTGAGAGAATAGTTTAGTGTCCTCTCTCCCACCTATTCTTATCTTTACTTTCCCATTGGGAAGTCCAAGAATGGCCATTTGAGTAAATTGCAATTAAGGGATTTTTTAATAATATCAGTAGGCTTTGAAATGAATCTATTTGAATGATTCTTCCTCCAGTGGCTGCTGAAAAGCTGCAAAGAACATATACTCATCTTACAAAGGGCCTTAATTCCTCCTGTAGGATATTTTTATTTACTTCAGTTCTTGTGATATACCTACTTAGCTGGATGAATTTGCCACAGTAGACAAAAGAAGCTGATTACTTTTGAAATGTATCTTTGGGTTTTTTGGTTGATAGAGTGTGGTTTCTAAGTCAAGAACCATTTTCACAGCCAAAAATTCTTGACAAAGGGCTTTTTTACTTCACAGCACACATTCTGATTTCTGCTAGTGTGGACATAGTGCTGCTGGACTTTAAATTAGCCCTGTAGTGGAAAAATAGCCTTAATTCTGAAGAACCCCACAATCTCAGTGGATAATAGGAACCCCCGCAATATTTCAGGTCAACCAGGATCACAATTTCCTGTCTCCTTAGCAATAGCAACCTGTCTGAGTCCGTGTCAAGAAAGGTCATGCTTGTTGTTAAAAGATGGTAAAAAGATGAGTTTATTTTACTGTAGACAAATTGTAGTTTTTAAACCAAGGCTAAATTTGATTGGTTTTTATTCAGTTGAGCTGTCAGAGGAACTGACCAACAGGACATCACACAGCCTGTTTCTGTGGACCAAATTCACAGAGCATTATTGCATCCTTACAGACCAAAGATGCTAGCTAAAGAAACAGTTTTCTGATGTGAACTGTGCTTTCAAAGGAAGGGGAATATCACAAAATTCTTGTGATAATTTCCCCTTCTTTCTTCCTAACAGATTTTAGCAAGAAATGTTGTTTGCCAGAGATATGTGACAAAAATCATGCACAGGGATTCCTTTCGATTGGTAGAAACTAATTGTTTTCTCTATCCACATGTGTTATATAACCTGTAAATCAGTTATTTTTAGTAATTATGCGGAATGCAAAACTCTCTCTTTTTCTTCCTCTACCCACCCTTTTCCTTACAGAGGAGAGAGGGTAGCATCCCTTACATGTCCCTTGCTTATTAAATTCATTCATACTGCTAGGCTTGGCGGGTGTCTCAGACATAATATCTTAATGTACATATGTTTTTAAACAACAACTTGCTTATCTTAATAAGATCACTAACTCCATTTGTTCTTAGGAATATATAGTGACCAAATATTAAAGTAATAGAAAATGGAATTAAAAGCAAGGTGTCAGGAGTATATTTCATTTGTAGCTTAAGGATATCTTGGTTTTGTCATGCTTTCTCCTTCTCCCTCCCTTCCCCAAACCACAAGAGTTGTCAAGTCTGCTTCAGAACGGTATAAATAGTCCCTTTGTGAGAGACAAATGATCTGTTTGTTAATTTTGAAACTTACCAGGAATTAAGTGATTCATTAAGTGATTCACATGTGCATCTGCTGCTAAGATCAGTCAGTTTTCTCATATGAAATATACTGTAGTTAGCTGTGGTGTTTAATCACTATTCGTTTTCCAAGAATATCAATGGAATGTGTCGGAAGGTTTAAATAAAAACACTCAGAACCAAATCATCAGTGGAAGTGCATTTAAAAAGATGACAACTTACATTTATGCTAGTGATAGTAGCAATCTACTCAAACTGGATGTGAATGGCTAGCAAGCTAGAGTATTTACAAACACCTTGGATATTTTAACATTCACACTCTTTCTACGTGCCACAGCAAATTTGAACTGGATATTCCAGCTGCTGTCAGATCCAAAGACAAGAGCATCTACCAGGAAGAGCCGGCAATATATGCCTATCTTTTCAGTGTATTCTCTACCCTGTAGCTTACAATTAGCTGATATAGTAGAAAAGGAAGGTCTGCAGAATGATGGAAGTGCTGATGTTTTGCCAAGCCTGGTGGAATGTGAGAGTCTTCAGAGGCAAGCTGAATGTCAAAAATGGAGAAAACTCCTCCCTTGTTTAAAGGAACAAAAAATTCCAAGAGAGGGTGTACATGTTCARCTTTAGGCATATAATTATGTAATAGGCATCAGTGATGAGTAACAGCTTGTTTTTTGATGTGGTAGAGGTAATGTAGTAAAAAGATTTAAAATATATATTTTGTTAGTCCCATTCTGAACCACCACCTACACTGCTTCGCATTTAATGCAACCTTTTTGATTAGGCAGCATTTTATATGTACTTTAAGTAGTCATTATACCACCTTAAAGAATAACCTCTAAATTAGGTTTACCACTATTTTTTATAGTCATAAGATTGGGATAGTATATCTGAATGTATTAATAACTGGTAAGTTTTCCCATAATTGTGGGGGATCTTGATAGACTTGTCATCTTTGACCAAAACAAATTTATGACTTCAGTAATTTTGCACACACACCAACAATTTTGCTACTTTTGACACATATCAGCAGAATCTTTTGCTGTTGGCAAACTATCATTTAATGAAACATCGGGAAACATACTATAACATTCATCTAAATGAATCTTTCAAGCCTAAATGGGTAATATTGAAACACAAATTTTTTTGTGTTTGGGAGAGTTTCCCTTGAGACACGCATACATAAAATGGAAGCTGTGTGAGTAATGAGTGACAGTTTCTTAAAGGTTAATATTTTCTTTAATCTATTTCCATAACAGGAGAAGAGGAGAAAATACTGTGCTAAGCATAAGGTGTGCTTTTGGGATTAGAGAAACAATCTCCGCTAGTATGTATATCTCAGACCATAGGGAACAATACGCAAACCACAAACCCATTTTTATTTCATTTAATCAAATATAGAAGTGTCTTAAATATTTTTTATGTTATTAAAAGGACTGAGGATTCCTTAGATTTTCTCTTTTATTCTCTTTTTTTTTAAATAAAAGTAAAACTGCCCTTAATGCTGGACTGGACTTTGTGATTGTCATGTAAGGTAATGAAACCATTAAATGTACAGTATTAAGAAGAGACGAGATGCAATTAGCCAAGAAATTACTCTGATCTCAGTGACATTTTCAAAAAATCATAATACAATATACATTGCAGGACATGATTGACAGGCTAATCCAGTTTTGATGGAACGTAGTCCACATACTGAGAGTAAAGCAGTACATGGCCAGATAAAGCTCACAGCTGTGAATCCCTGATATGTCCTTACAGTCTTGTCACCCAGGAAATTCCTCAGGTTTAAAAGATGATGAAAGTATCGACCATTAATGACAGGATCATCTCCTACCCTGAAATAAAATGTACTAATCCCTTTTGCTAGGTCTATGAATTCCTAATATAAATTATATAAACTGTAGTAATTCATCTCTGTTAGCACAGTTGTGTTTGGAAATTGTACAGCAGTCTTTTCCTTATTTGAAACGCTAGATGAAAGCAAGACATGTTCGTTTAAGCTGCAGCATAAAGTAATTTAACACAGGGGACAGAATAACTTCTGGATAATGAGCACTAGATAAGTAAAAGAAGGAAGTTCTGAGGTTCTAAAGTGGCCTGATGGATTTATGCCTGATCTTAGAAAGAGGCCAAAAATGTAAATATAGGAAGTATGGTTAAATGCAGGTGCTTTGTTAGACATTTGTAAGATGATTTAATGATTGAGTCATATGGAATACATGCTCTGACTTTAAAGGAGACATACAATGGTCATTTATGTCTTACAAATAATTTGGACGGTAACCTATCCATTATTCTAAAACATGGTAATGTGGATCATACTGGATTATGCTCCAAGAAAAAGAAAACAGTTAAAAATGAATTTGAAGTGACATTAAAAAGACATTTTAAATTCTGTAATCCATTTTTGATAATACATAGGCTGCACATATCTATCAAGCTGGACTTGCAGCCGTATGCTCATCTGTCTTTGACACCTGCAACATTACATACACAAACAGTCATTGATGAAGTCTGTTAGCCTTCTGAAGGACATTCATTGCATCTGCAAATAATACAAAATGGGATCTTGAATACTTTTCACACAAGTAATGACAATACAAAACACACAAGGTTATTAAAAGAAATATCTGGGATGTACAGATGTAAAATACATGCAGTCAGTAAAATATATGTATGTTCCAGCTGTATGTATTGCATTGGTGCCTAACAGTATATACTAGTTGTAACAGTAGATACAGCACAGAGAGAAAATATTGTTAATACGTAATATTTACATTTTCAAAAACTGTATTTTTGTAAAGGATTCTGTGTTTGATAGCATTTCCGTATTCTGAATCTGGTCAGTAGAAGTCTTCAGTGGAAATCATTGTATTACATAGACACACAAAGCAAAGCCTAATGTTATTCAGTGCTCTGAGAACACTTTAGGAAGCAGAACAAGGGAGAGTCAATTCTTTTATGTCTGACTAGCATTGCTTTTGCCAGTTATGTTCAAAATCATTGTAGTAAGATCAAAAGCTAACAGCATACATAAGTTCCCACAACTTGTGGGATTAAAGATATCCCACAGGTATGATAGGTTACAACTGATGCAAACTCCTCAAACTTCAGCAGGTTCCAGCATGGCTTGAAATATGAGCCAAACCACGACTGATTGCACGCCCTTCTGCAACCAAAAAAAAAAAAGCAGCAAGAAGTCTATTTTATATTAGTCATTTGAAATATTCAAATATGAATTCAGTAGCTAACGTCAGACCAAAAAATAGAAGTCAGCTTTGAACATCTACCCTAGCATACATGCAAGGAGGTGAATAATGGATTATGCCACTTTATGATTCAGACTTAGAGAAATATTACATTGCCATCATGAGGATTTGATTTATTCAGGATGGGTGGTACTAGAGATGAATCCAACTGGTTAACTTTTATTGTTTGTAAGAACCATATCTTAAATTCAGGGCTTTCTTTTGAAAGTTTACTAGAAATTGCAATTCAATATTAAATTCCGTTTAAAAGATGTTTGAATCTCAAATGTCCACCTAATAATTTTCATTTACTTATGTTCTAAGTACAGCATCAACTTAGAGATATTTTTCATGATCTGATCTGACAAGGTATTGAGCATTTGTAAATACCATTGACTTAAGGCAGAATTAGAAAGCACATAATGCAGCATTTAGTGACAAGATTTTATTGCAGTGGTGTACAATACAGTTGAAATTACTACCATAACTAACAAATTGCAATGCTGATAAGGAAATTTGGGAAAAAGAATGTTTCATAAATTAACAGCCTGAATCTGGCACTGTGACAAACACCTTCGATTTCAGTAAATTTGGTAGGAATCGAGGGCTCTCAATGACTCAAAAGGAGCTTTGCACCCTGCAGCACCAGATCCTAAGCCAGAAACATTGTAAGAAGTTAGAAAAATTTATTATAAAGCAGGGCTGCTTCTACTGCTGTACAAYGTCTTTCATAAGCCTTCCATGAATTATTTCTTAAAACTCAGTGATGCCTCCTCAGGGAAGATTTTTCCATTCCTGTTCTGAGTCAGATACTGTGCAATCTTTATTCACTGTTATAAATTAGCTTTGAATGTATCTTGCCTACACAGTTTCATGTCACTAGGTTCTGTCTCTCCTTTTTTTAATGAACTAAAATTGAAGTATATTTCATTCAAAATCAGGGAAAAACAAAAGAACACCTCTTTGTCAAGGGCTATTTTGTTCTTACAGTATGGGTTCTCCCARGTAAAGAGGCAGGGGAATGAAAAAGATTGTTTTGTGGGTTTATACAGTAAGTATTTTTATATTGTGTAGTTGTATTCTCTGTAAGTGTGTCTTTATTTGAGGTAACTGAACATTATTGGCCCAAATTGTTTCAAATTGTTTTTGATTATCTGTGCTCTAATCTGTAGAAGAACAGATACTCAGAACTGCCTTTTCCTCCTCGCATGTGCACAATATGATCATGTTTTTTATTTATATTATTACTTAGGGAATATAATAAAAGAAGATGGCTTCAATTTTAACTGTTTTAAAAGTAAACAAATATGTTGAGCTTTTTAAAAATAACAGATACATTGACATTTTTGGATTTCTTCCTGGCTTTCAGTACTTTGCCATTTATATTCAATTTTTAGGCAATCAGCTTCAATTTTGGCATAGCAATTTATTAGAGAACTCTGATTCCTTCGAGAAAAATCAAAATTGATGATGCCAACAGGCTCAATATGAGCAGTATGATGCAGATGCTGTTACTTTGCTGTGTGAATGTTTAAAAAGAGGACAGAGGAAGATGCTAATGAAAGGAAAATCAATACCTTAATAGGTAATGTTCTAACTTTTCAAACTTTGCTCTTCATATTATTCTGAGCTACCTTAGATTTTTAATATATATCAAGCTATACTATGTCTAAAATCCTATGCTAAATTTTTTTTAAATGTGACAGCATGCACTGAAGGTTGAGTGATCACTTTAAATAATGGGATATCATTTTGCTTGTTTAATTCCAGCATCAGCTGTACTAGATATCATTTTATATTTTTCTTCTTTTAAAAGATGAGTATTGTCAAGACCTGTCCTTACTTTTGCAACAAAATCACAATAACAAAGCAATCATTTGTTAATAATTTTTAAACAATCTAAATTTCCAATATCAAAAGTCTGATTATGAGGAAGATAATAAATAGATGCTGCTACTGACAGCTGTGGAATAACTGAATTTGCTATAAGATTAAGTATATTCACTATAGAAGGAGAAATGCTCCCTGTACTTCATTCAGAAGGCACTGCAGAATGTTTCTACTTTACCCAAGCCCCTAAGTAACTACTACAATATTATTCATTATTGTGCTTCAAAAAAAAAAAAAGGTACTGAGGTTAATGTATTCTGAACTGCCAAGGATAGCAGATCTATTACTACACAAACTTGTTGATGTTACATTCGAGGAGGGAGAAAAACTAGTGATGGTTTCTAGTCAACAGTAGCTAATAATAGTTCTCACTTCTATAGTGCTTTACATTTTCAAAGCTCTGAGTAATCATGTGAAAGGCATCAGACAAATATGAAAAGAATAAATCACACGCAGTCTGAAAGGATTCTGTGTGTTTTTACAATTAAAAGAATGCAGTGGAAGACTGAATGCTGGTTTTGGAGAATCTATGTGTATTGGGAAAACCTTTTTCACTTAAAGGAAATGTTAAATATTTTCCAAAATTTGAAATTGCTTTTTGATAGGTTTGTTATAGTTAATTAATTACTTTAATTTCCTCTAAGTTGTATACTTGAAGATGAATAGTGCATGATAACAAGACTAGACTGTGTGAGGAAGACCTTTGATAGTCTATACAGTGTGCTGCCTCATTACAGAACTAGCTATCTGCAGGAAGCCTGACATTGAAAGGTACCGCACGTCCCATAACGCCCTCCCTTAACTGTGATGATTGTAGCTTCTTCCTAAAAGTGATGATTAGGAGAGAGAAAAGCAAAACTGAATGCTGTATGAATATTTCATGTAAATGTAAGCAGGCACTTATTGGACGTAGACCTTGATTGATGCTAGAGTGCCTCTAAATGCCTTGACATTGAAGGGTTTAGACTCCCCTTTCCGCAATGACTGCTTCAAGAGCTGCAGTTAATAGTGGAATATAGCTGTATTTAGCTGAAGAGCTCTTTATTACCAGCTGATATTAAACAAGACCATGGGCCTTAGGTTTGAGTAAGTGAATCTAGATAAAAGAGTTAGTGGGTATCTAAATGAGATAAGATAGTTAAGCTTTCTTCCGCTTCTTCCCTTCCCTTCTCTAGCTCAATTGCTTGTATCACTTTTAAGTTCCTTCCTATGCTGAGGTGAATCAACAAAGCACAAGAGGACTCAGCCACAAATTGTTTTACAATGTTTGTGTTCCAAAAAAGCACAGAAAGGAAATGTCTAAATAATTTTTTGAAAGGAGACAAGTGTTTTAAAAGAGTACTAAAATTAATATAATCATGAAGAGAACAAAAAATAGATCTTTAATATCTTTCCCAATAATCATTTCAAACTGCTTTTGAAACACTGATCAAAGARAAAAACATGTACTCTTTCAGGGATTGTTTTTTCTTTTGTTTTCGTAGGAGTACAAATATTTCTATACATGTGCTAAATAAGAACCTGATTCTCTCAAACTTCTTTTGAGCCGATCTCTTGAAAAGAGAGTGGCCTTTAATGCATAGCTTTAAATGGAATAGTAATGCATGCAAGTAATTTAGAAGCTGAAATCAGCAACATGAAGGAATCATCTTTCAAAATCAGTCACACGAAGGAATGATCTTTCAAAAGTCGACACTGAAATGTTTCATAGTGGGAATGAGATGATGGCTATAATAGGTGTTTTCCTCATCTTATTAAAAGATAAATTACCCGTACTTCAAAAAAAAATCAGCAGCTACCATTCACTTTCATCAGGATTGTGGATTACTCTTTCCGAATATTTTATTTTTTAAGCATGATACAATAAAAGGCCATATGTTGAGCTCTGCTCCATGTAGGCAGAAATCTGAATTGATACTGTAGTGAAGGAAGTGGAATGACTCCTCACTGTTAGTAAGAAGGTAGAATATACTCATGTGCAAAGTGTGCTTGACATTGAAGTCAGAGTACCTACTGAAATACTTTGTCCTTACTTGAAATACTTAAATGAGACTCCATATCAACCATTAACTTTTATTAATTGAAAGTCTGAAAACAAGATACAGAGGGTGAAAAGATAAAAAAGAAGAGTTATACTTACCATAGAAGAAGAAAGGCTAGAATCAGTAAGAACCACCTCCTCTGCCATTTCAAAGCTTTTGTGAGTAGTTTGACAATTGACACTCCCATGTCTCTGAAGGAATAGAAGCTGTGTATCTATATGGTGTGCCCCATGTGCCTCCAAAATTATAACATTGTAGATATCAGAAAGGCAATTAAAGATGCCATTTGTCTTTATTCCACTCATCTCAAGTCTACGACACTTCAAATAAGAAGACAGTGGGACCACCTTTTCATTCTCCACACAGGTTCCCACAGAGGCATAGAGGATAAAATTGGGTTTCCCCAGGCATCCACAGGCTGTGTTCATAAACTCTGTTCTTCTGCAGGGCTACCAGTGGATATTTCTTCAGGCTGTATGAGCTGAGACTATTAAACTGGCATTGTACATTAGTGCAACAAAAGCTTGTGTGAGTTTTCTGTGGAATTTTTCAAGCAAGTTGCCAACAGAAGAAAAGAAATGGCTTGTTTTTTATCATTACAGCATCTCTTCTTCTTCAGTCCAGTCTCAGGCACTCTGAGTCTTAAGTTGTGTTTTTCAAACAGATGTCCACCAGGTTAAAAAAGAAAAAAAGAAAAATCTATTTTAAGTTGTCTTTTGCTCATACCATTCTGTATCAAAAAGAGGAAGTAAGTGAAATATTTAAGGATGCTTCAAAAGGAAGCAAGTGTGTTGCACCTGAGTGTTTGGCAATTTATAGGGTAACTGGCTTCATGTAATCAGAGATTTTTCTAATTGTGGCTGCTGCCTTCTCTATCATGTAAATCAGATCTAAGTACGCTTTCTTGTGAAATAAATGGGCTTAATTCTGTTTGCTGCTGAAGTCAGCAGGGCTTTTGGCTATTGACTGTAGCAGCAACTGGATTAGGCCTAGTGTATTTTCCAGTTTCATATGTATTTGTTTTTTACTTTAAAAGTTGATATATCTCATAAAGCATAATGTGAAGAGAAGCAAAAGGTAACTGTAAGGGAAAATTGTAGGAGCTGCCACTGCAACGTGATTTCATTTTTTCCAGTAATACACTAAAATTGCTGCTAACTCTGTGCGAGTTAATAAGGTCCTGAGCAGTTTCCAGCTGTGAATAGTCCTTATGTGCTCACTCATGCCCACAATTGATTTTGTCTGTTACTGAGCTGTCCTTCTATTTTAAGCACACTAAGCCTGTGTGCACCCTTGTGCTCATATAAAAATTTCATACAACTATGAAGCTAAGACTGTACAGGTAGATCAGGGCCACAGACTGAACTAGCAGAACAAAAGTGAGCCTTAGTAATGTTACAGTCCTGATTGTTCTTAAAGCATAACACAAAGTGCTAGTATTATGCGCTAGAGACGGAGAAAACAAGAATGGGAATGCAAAGCTGTGTAGAAAGGCTTGAAAAAAGACAAAGTACCAAATATTGGATGCCTTTGTTATTAAAATTAAACACATTTAATCTTAACATTTTGTAGTCAGTCATGCATCTGAATTTAATAACTGTAAACTTGGACTTGCATCTTTGTGTGCTAAAGCTAATGCTTTAATTACCTATGGATGCAGCCTATTCCAGTGTCTCTTGTGCACACGAGTGAAGTCACTCCACTACCTGCTGGAACTACAGTAGATGGTAATTCAGGCAAGAGCGGTAGAATTTTGATGCCACAGTTAGATATTTATGAAAAGAGATGCATTGAATTTTATCTCTGTATTATAGATCAATTTTCAAGACAGAGTTCCTAACAGTGTATTCATAGGCTGGATACAAAACCAATTTTATCTGCTTCAGTGGTGTGTGAACTGTATAAGGAAAGACATCTCTTTACTCTCTGATAGCTTATCTTCCCTGGTGACCATTTATGCGTGCTCTTGTAAATATACATATTTTACAGAAAAAGCTCTTTAAACTATCCTTTGAGATGACCTTGAAGTAGGAGCATTTGAATCTTCCAGGAAATTAGCAGCAAAGTCTGTTCTGGTGATGATTGGTGGGGTGGGAAGTGCCACTCAAAACAGAAGTAATAATCACTGTAGCAAGCTATTTAGTAGTACAGGTCTATTACAAAGTCAGCTTTTTACAAGGAGATATACAAAAAGAAAAATATTCCCACCCTTCCAGCCCTGGAAAATTTCTTAGTATCTAGGAAATCTTTGAAAAAATTACATTTTGCAATGTGGGGCTACTGCTACTATAATAGTATTAAAGGAGAACAACTGGAAAAACACCATAACTGTGTTTATTTGTCCTGCTGGGCACATGAACACTGAGTAAACTTATTTGACGTGAATGGAGAAAATAAAGAAGCTTTTCTAGCTAATCTTCTAGGAAGATTAAAAACTTTTAATAGGGCAAAATATGAAATTTCTTACTATATTTTCTTACTATAGTTTAGTGTGTAGTTTATTGTTTTTGTTGCCATTTCCCTTCTCTTCTTTCTACAGTCATTTCCTGCTTTTCCACCAATCCAGGCTTCTTATAGATACATCCTTCCTCAAAACATTTGAAGTCCATATATTGCAAGTGTGTACATATAGGGAATATTAATATCACCTCACTTACATACCAGACCTGTCCAAATATTCTTCCTTTAACTATGCATAAACAGGCTTATAACTCCATGCCCAAATTCCCTTGCACAGATGCATACACTATACAAATACTCTTCTCTATAAATGTCTTTAAACATAAGCACTTTTGTCCCTGACAACATGCATACTTTCCATGTGCACGTGCACGTTTCTTAGAACACATATTCCTGTATTCCTCACCAGCCCACATCAAATGCCTCTATTTGCTTCTTCTCATGCTGTCTCTTCAAAGATGCCTATAAAAATTCTCTCATCATGTTATGCCTATAGCTTGTACTATACATAGATATATATACTCAATCTTGATACACAAGCACACACAGTCCTTGTAGCATTCATCATGTACATGTACAATCTTGTGTAGTAGCAGCTTGGTTAACCATCAACTGGTGGTAAAATTTTCTATGTAAAACTTTGAAACACACCTCTGTAACTATAATATAGTGTGTTCCATTTTAACTTCTCTCATAGTCTCTCAAACTAACTAATGAACAATTTTGCAGATGCTCAGGAAAGAAACCAACAGATCAGGTGACATAGTGATAATTGTTATTTGTTGCTATTGTAAATTTTGTTCATTAAAACTATTCTTATTGTGCATTTTACTCATTCCTAACATTTATGAACAAACTAGGAAGCAAAGATAAGAAGTATTGATTCAGAGTACCAATACAAAGTATTAATCAGTGACTTTGGAACAGTCCCAGCGAGGAGTATAGAAATATTGCTCAGAGGTGCAGACTAAGGCAAAAGCCCAGCTGGAGCTTGAACTGTCGAGATAAGTCAAGAATAACAAGAAAGGCATAGGTATGTGAGCAGCAAGTGGAAGCACAAGGGAAAGGTCCGCTACTGAATGGGACTGACAAGTTAGCTATAAATGACACAGAAAAGGCTAAGGTATTCAGTGCTTTCTTTGCCTTGATCTTCATGGATAAAATTAGCCCACAAGTCCCCTTGCCAAAGAAGCAATAACAAAGCAGACAGTGAACCACCGATTGTACAGGAGAGTCTAGTTAAGAGCCATCAATGCATATTAGACATACACAAGTTAATGGGACCTCACGTGATGCATCTGAGAGTGCTCAGAGAGTTGGATGGCATCATTGCAAAGTCACTGTCTTTCATCTTTGAAAGGTCATGGAGATTTGGGAAAGTTCTGGATGACTGGAAGAGGGCAAATACTACACCAATCTACAGAAAGGCAAAAAGGAAGATAGAGGAAACTACAGACCAGTCAGCTTCCCTTCAGTCCCTGGGAAAATTATGAAACAGGGCCTCAGGGAAGTTGTTTCCAGGAACATGAAAGACAACAAGGGGATTGGGAAGAGCCAACATTGGTTTACCAACGGTAAATCATGCTTGACCAACCTGATTACCTTCTGTGATGAAGCAACTTGCTCAGTGGATGAGGGGGGAGCTGTGTCTGTCCTCTACCTTCATTTTAGCAAGGCTTTTGACACAGTCTCCCATAATTCATTTAGAAAATTGCACTATAAAATGGCTCCTAGTTTATAAGGACCCCATGTATCGGTCAAGAAAGAAGGGTAGTGATCATGTAGGAGTACTCCATGTAGGAAAAGGACGATAAAATATATGGATTTGGCTCAGATATGCCATCAGTGACATATTACCTATGCCTAAATAATTTGATACAAAGTGCATATAATTTTTGTTTAAATGCTGTGCTTTGTCACGCTGTCCATGCATATAGAAACTACAAAATGTAGTAGTCAGCAAAAAAAGGGTGTGGGGAAGAATAATAACATATTTTTGTAGCTATTCTATTTTGCTTTTATCAATAGAGCTAGTTATTAATCTCCTGATAATATTTTACTTCTTAATGAAAAACAGCAAGGTATTTAATCTAGAGCTGATGGGTGTCCATCAGATTTAATTACTGTTTGGTTTGAAGGCTTCTTGTGTCCAATAGATGGGAATAACAACAACAATCTCGTAATAACCAACAATCCACTCATCTGACAAGTAGGGGACTCAGGTGAAAGTTTTTGTGTCAAATCAGTCAGAGCAAGGACTTCTGCTTGTGTGTGCTATCATCAGTTATATTTACAGACGTTTAACTCAGAAATCGTAAGATTCTGTTTCAGCTGTATGCTTCTAACTAAAATAGTTTCACATGAAAATTAATGATAGCCCCTGCTCGTAGGCTAGGCAAACAGCAACCCTACTGAGAAAAGTGACACAAAGGGAGAAGGAGTTTAGCCTGTGATATCTGTGTTGCAACTGACTCTTATTCAGTTACAAATACTCATTTTTATTGATCATACTTCTGCTCTCCAAAATATTTATTAAAATGTTCTCCCTCACTCTTGTGTCATTTACATCCCTGTTTCTGTAGACTCCTGAAATGAAATCCTCACATTGGCTATGTTGGCAAAACTCGTTTACCTTCAATGAAGAAAGGATTTCTACTCCATTGGTTCCAATAGCTTTAAATTGGACTCTATAAGCTTTCAAGAATGGTTTTGATACTGATCTCAGACCAATTTTACATTGTGTAAAATAAGAGCAGAATTTGGATCAATCAACCTAACTTGAAAACTTAAGGACTAAACTTGGGAGTTAAACCTAAACAAAGATGAAGTGACTCTGGATGTAACTAGTGTAAATGAGAGAATTTCATCTCTAGAACTGAATTCTGAAATATTTTATATTCATAATAATTATACATACACACATTCCTATAGCCTGGATGCTCCACGGTTAGGGAACTAATCAGAGTTCAAGTGAAATACAGAAAAGAATTAAATTTGCATAACTTAAAAATAAAACAATACTGCTTTTTGACATCTCCATTTTCAGATGGAGATCATCATCAAATGATGATCAAATCATCATCTCCATCATTTGATCCCATCATGCTCTGCATCATGATTCAACAAATATTCAGATATAGAGGCAGACCTGGCTTTGTTCATTAACAATTGCATGGATTATCACAGACTAACTAATCATTGCTGTGTTATATGGAAATTCATTTTTAATCCAGCAGTACCATATTGCTAATGATTGAAACATGTACCCACAGCATCTTTTCTAACAGGAGAGAAAAGCCATGGAATTGATTTTAATTAGCCGTTGGAAAAAAAAAAAGAATTATGTAGAACTCAAAATCCGTTGTTCAAGTCACATGCTAGCCAAGCTATATAAGAGGTTTATACAGCTAACTGGACATTAGGGACTCATGTCTGTGTTCAGAAATATACTAACCATTTGATATAAAAATGTAAGGGATATGTTCACTTAGAGGGTATCTATCTAGGTAGGCATATAATTAGGATTATAATTATAACTGAGAAACAAAGACAGAAACAGAGGCCAAATTCTTACCCCAGAGTAAAGTTCAAAAGGACTGTAGGGATTTCTTTGGAGATTAAAAACAGACTGTTAAATATGCCTACATCGATATATGTGAGCATTTTACTTAAATATAGTTGTGATGGTCTTAAAATAATGTCCATTCTCTGCTAAAAACTACAAATCACAAAACAAGATATTGACTGATATACTGTGCCAAATCCTTGGAAGTTCCAGCCAGAGACTTTTATGTATTTTTATTTTTGTTAATAGTCTATAAGGACATCAAGCAAATATCCATAAAAGTGCCTTTTCTTGGCTAAATGACTTGTGCTTTTAGGCACTAAAAATTGATGTCACAAGTTCAACATGTGTCTTCTTTTCTTGCTGATCCACAGCACTTTGAGTAATCTGACTACACAATGTACAGCATAAAGAATCTCTGACGTATGCAACTGATCACCAGCAAGGTGGCAAAATTTGATCTAAGTGCAGATTTCAAAAGACTTTGAAATTTCTCTTTTGAAGATCTAATGGAGTACAAGTTTTGAAATGAACAAAATGCAGCAAAGTTGCAACAGGAGCAGCAATTCACTACCATTTTTTTCATTGAAATGTCTTTGTTTCTTAGGACAATACCAAAGCACCTGTTAAATACATTGCAGTTATGTTTAAACATCTATTTTCACTTCTGATGGCTCAGAAACTCTAGTCCTAATATTCTTTTGCACATGCTATGAAAGGGCCTCACTGGAGCTGTATGGAAGACTTGCTTCAGATACCCCAAACCGTCTGTCTGAGTTCAAAATTCATTATGTTTTTTTAACCAATGATAATCAAAAGTCCTGATAATCAAAAGTCAGAAGTAGAGTATGTGAAAAAATTTTAGATTTCTTTTGAGAAAAAGATTTCAAGGCAAGGATGGAGGGATAGTAAGAAACAGCAGGCCAAGCTAAAATCTTCACCTGGTACACTGAAGACCCAAGTATTTGAATATGGCTATTTTCATGGTCTTTCTGATCTGGGAAGGCAATTCCATACTGGAACTAAGAAAAGCCATTTTGGTTTTGATAAATCTCAGTTTTTAAAATTCTCCCAACCTCCTCTAGTCACTAGACTAGTATCTAATCATTAGCTCAGCAGAGATAATGTTTCTCAGTCTGTTTAAATACTTTTGACACAATTAGGAATCATAGAATATTTTAAGGCTGGAAGGGATCTCTGAAAGTCATCTAGTCTAACCTCCTGCTCAAAGCACAGCTAACTTCAAAGTTAGATCGTATTTCTCAGGGTCTTCTCCAGTCAGAGTTTGAAAACTACCAAGGATGGAGATTCCTTAACCCCTCCATACAACCTGTACTGCTGCTTAATTTCTGTCATTGTGTTTTTTTTCCCCTTACATCCCATCTGAATTCCCCTTGCCGCAAATTCCAGTTGTTGCCATTTGTTTTTCAGTGCACATCTCTGAGAAGAGTTTTACTCCTTCTTCTCCATAACCCCCTTTTACGTATGAAAGACTACAAATAGAACCCCCCTTAAGCTTCTCATCTCCAAAATGAACAAACCAATTTCCCTCAGCTTCTCCTCATATAGCATGTACTCCAAACCCAAGCCCATCTTGGTGGCTTTCTGCTGAACTGTCTCCAGTTTCCCAATCTCTCTCTTATATTGGGGAGCAAAAACAGGGCCCTGTACTCCACATGAAGCCTCGCAAGTGCTAGGCAGAGAGGAATAATAATTTCCCTTGACTTTCTGGCTATGCTCTTGCTAATGAAGTCCTGTCAGTTACTAGCCTTATCACCTCAATGGCACATTGCTGGCTCATGTGCGGGTTGTTGTCCACCAGTACCCTCAGACTGCAGACTTGCTACATTGCCAGTCAGTCCCAAGCCAGTGCTGTTGGATGGGATTATTCCATCCCAGGTGCAGGGTCTTGCATTTGCCTTTGTTGAACTTCATGGTGTTCCTGTTAGCCCATCCCTCCAGCTTGTTGCTCACAGAACCTCTCAGAGCGGTGGCCCTAGCTTCCAGACTATCAAGCACTCCCTCCAATTTGGTGTTCCCCATGAAATCCATGACGGTGCGCTCCATCCCACTGGCCAGATCACTGATGAAGATGTTAAATAGTCAGCGTCAGTATCTACCCCTGAGGAATGCAGCTCATAATCAGTAACTAAGTAGACTTTGAATTGTCGACCTGTACCCTTTCAGCCCAACAATACAGTGAGTTTTTCATCCATCTTGTAGTCCATCCATCCCATCTGTAGCTCCTGAATTTGGCTACAAGGATGCTATGCAAAAGACTTCCCAATTTCAAGGTAAATGACATCTGCTGCTCTGCCCATGTCTGCAAAGCCAGTCATTTCTGAAGACAATTAGATTGGTCAAGCATAATTGGCTCCTCAGACATATGTGCTAGCTGTTTCCAGTCACCTTCCTGTTCTTCATATGACGGGAAACAGCTTCAGGAAGGACTTGCTCCATAAGCTCCCATCTTTTTTCTTCAAACAGCCCCAGAATTTCCTTGAATTAAGATAACATCATGCAGGCATATAGACTTAATGCCTAACATGGTGTTCAGAGCAACTACATTTCTCCTCTTTCTACAAAATTTGGTTTATACAATATAGTCTTTTTATGGTTATGATATGTTATCTACTAAAGCATTGGAAAGGGATGCAATAGAGGCAGTACCTGCTTTTACAGCAGTTCAGTCTTTTATACCCCTTTCATAGTCAAATCTGCCCCCTTACAAAGGAATTTTATACAATATTCCAATCCAGCATAGCCCTTTTAAACATAACAGTCAGACAGCTGTAGTCTTAAAATGCCAGTTTTAAAACCATCTGCTATAAACTGCATCTGCCTGTGTTCCAAATGGTAAATGCTCTTCATTTTTCCTGGACCTATGCTGCTTTCTCTCACCTATTTCAGAAACATCCTATAAACCTTGCAACATTAGAAAAGTTTCCCTTTCATTTTTATGGCAAGCCAATAGAAGCCTGTGGATAATGTCACCATTGGGCAGCTAGTTTTGCATATTTATATATATATAGATGGATGGATTTTCTTTTCAGTGTTAATTTAAAAAGGAATTCAGAGGACTGACACATAGAACTTTGGTATTAGTTTAATTTAAATTGTTGAAGGAAAAAAAAATAGCTATCCATTGAGACAGTCCTCTCAGCCAGATTGTTCCTTAAGGTAGAAATGACAGTCTTGGGTTGGCTGGATTCAATAAACCAGCTCACAGTTTGACCTATGCAGTGCCTTTGGTAACAGTCTTGTTACCTAGATAAAACTGAGACACATTTTGGACAAAAAAACTTCTGATGGCAACGAGTGAACTATTTTTGCCAGTGTTGCAATGCACTGTAATATAGGGCAAAATCCATTTCTACGAAAGGACCTCTGTCAGTAAGACCTCTCAAAGTTTTCAAAATCAATTTAGCCTGCCAAAGTTAGCATTAAAAAAGCACATAAATCAGTGAAAGGAGGAAGGGAAGAAGTGTTCTCAAATATTGTCAATCAGGGCATATCCACAGTTATATTGTGAATGAAAAAAAGAAGGAAAATGCAGTCAGAAACAATACCTGTATTTTGATTGGGCTAATGGTCTGAAAATGTTTGCATCATATATGATTAATACTTTGTTATTGAAACATTTTACCTATATGAAACAGCCGAGAAACTAAGCTTTGTGACTCATGAGTATTTCACATAGCAGAGATTATCAAAAGCTAGCAATGTCACTTACCTCACAAATATTGCAACCCAGAGGCAAGTAGAGTGTACAAACATTTGCAAAAAGAATTTTTTTCTGCCTAAATTTACACCTTAAAAGAACCTTTCAGTATTTAACACTATCTAACAAATTACAACTTCTACTTCAGTGACCTGACAAAGGTAAATTATGATCAAACCCAGGAAAAAAAGAATTCATAACAGAAAAGATGAAAGACCCCTGAGTGGAAGAAGTACTAATGGCCTTTACAGTAAGGCAGCATCAAGGAACTTAATTCCAGAGAGCTTTCCACATTTTTTTTAATACTTTTTTTTCTTTATCATAGTATAATACCTGGTTTGACAACAGAAATGTCAACAGTTAGGGCTCTATTCTTCAAATCGTCACATTTTTTGTGGGATTTACTCTGTCAGGGAAGAAATCACCAAGGAGTAAAGTCTATGGTTGTCTTATTCACTAAATCCCTCTTCTCAGTGATGCAAAAATGACTAAGTACTTTTGGTGCCTCTGCAAGTCAGGAAGTTAAAACAGGTCAGTCTCAGGTTAGGATGATAGGAAGTTTGTCCTGCACATGCCAGACGTTTTATAGTTGAAAGAAACGTAAAAATCTCAGCTGTCTCAAAAAGACAAAAATGCATAAGGAATAAGTGCTTGACAGAAGTTCTTCCTGCATTCATATCATTTATGAGAGATTATGTGACTGCTTGCAACTGTACACCACAAAATTACACACACATACACACACCCAAACACACACATACATACTACTGTACTTGTGATGTGATATATGGCAACATGAACCTTGTTCTCTCAGTTCTTTCAAGGATATGCAGCTTTCAATTGCTAATGTTCATCACTATGTCATGACACAGCATAGGCCTGGACCCTGGTAAAAGGCATAAAATGCCTAGATGCTTAGATACATCTTAAGGAGAATATGTTGGACTAAATGGAGAGATTTTTAATAAGGGAATGGTCTCTATATGCTGGTAGAAACTGGCTGTGGCTTGGTAGATCACTGCTCAGGTCCATTGGCTCATGGATGCCAAAGTAGTTGCACCACCTTTACATTTACACACAGTTACATTTCTTACTTGTATCTACTATAAAGGAAACCTGATATGATATGATACTACTGAGGATATTAGCAAAGTGAGGGCTGAGGTTAGGCACCTTAATTGTTGGACTTTGAGGTAAGTTAAAAGTGTACCCGCATTGGTCATCTCCTGTACCTCTAGCATCTGGACTGGCTACTCAGGCTGGGAACTTAATTTGTTCCACTCTGCACATAGTATGATTCAGAGTCTTGTCCTGTGGGGAAAAAAAAATCACAGTAGAAGTCCAATTAGGAGACGTTTATTATCAGTGTAGAATTGTTTTATGGAGTGGCCTCTCCAGTGCCAAGCAAATTATTCGTTTTGGAAAATGAAGTGGGAACTTTTACTACTGGTGCTGCTTGACTGAATAGTATGGCATCACGTTTGGTAGACTTTTGTGCTGCCTCAGATAATTGTCATTAGTATTTATCAACATGAGGAAGAATGGGAAATGCAGATGTGAACCTGTGGGGTGAAACGTCTATGTGAGCACCTTTAATCAATATGCCTGGCTATATATGAAGATGACGTTCTAAGTTTTTCTAGTAATCTCTTATAACTATAAAAACACTAGTACATAACCTTGAGAGTAGCACATACTTAAAAGTTACTCCCTTTCCATTTTAATCATTTTAATTCACCATTCTTCAAAATATTTCTTCTCCTTAAAATATTTCTTCTGCTAGAATCTAGGATTTAATAGCTACATGGAGACTTTAAAAGCAGTTTCTTGGTCACTTAATTTCCCCTAAACACTGGTGGTCAGATTCTCTTCTTTCTTACATCAGTTTTATACTGGAAAAATGCCTAACAACAGTAGAATAAAGTGCTTTCTGTTCTGTATAAGTAAGAATCTAATTGGACCAGCTATTTAGATGCTTAGATACATCTTAAGGAGAATATATTGGACTAAATGGAGAGATTTTTAATAAGGGAAGAGGGGGTGCACTTAATAAAAAGAGCATATAGAGACCCTGACTGTGGCTAATGTGCATAAAAAATTCAGCCTGTCAGATCTTCACTTTTCTAATTCAGTAATCTAAATAATTTATCTGACATTTTAGCTCAAGATGACCTTTCTTGGGAAAAAATTACTGTTTTAAACTTTTAGCAAGTGCAACCACTGCAGAGGATTGCTGTTGAAGTCTGCATTTTCCCAAATGAGTAAAGGTTAATCTTGTACAGCTCAAACACATTTCTGACCCTTTTAAAGAAGTTCACAAGAAGTATTTAATTTTTTTAATATAATTTCAATTATATTGCAATATTTGTGTTAAACAAGCTTTCCCCTCCTCCCCTTTTATTTCTGTTTCTCATAAGCCATTTCCCATGTGTTCAGAAGGATTTAGGCAAAGGACTTGTTTTGAATAGTAACCAAGTGTTACTTATAAAGTAAGTTCCATAAATCAAGTGAAAATACTTGGTAGATTAATAGGTGAGTAGGTTAGAACAGCCACTAGTAATAGCAAGAAAATGACTTTCCAGAGGTTCACAGTTCCCAGATTGGTCACTTGACTCAAGTAATCAGTCTCAGAGCTATGCCACAAAAAATGATCATGTCTGCCCCTGGATCCTCTTCCTCCAACTAAACAATCCTGTATTTTGCAGAGGGCATTCCAGTGGTTCTACAAAAGGACATTTAATGTAATTTTTACTTTGCTATTTCTGATAATTTATCTAACTTTCTGACAGATCCCAAAAAATCTTTCAATGTAAGGATTAATATACCTCCAATTGTACATAATAAAGGCTATATTCTCTCGGGGGATCAGGTGACTTTATAGGGGTACATTATTTATTATTTAAAATGTGAATTTGCTAGAATGGCTGAAATATCACAGGTTTCAGAATCTGTGCAAAATCTGCAGTGCAGCTGCCAACTGTGAGAGGACCTAAGTAAACAGCTATCAAAGAAGTAGGGGACCAGCCATATTTAAACCCCTCATGAGATGAAAAATGCAGAATCTAGCGTTGTCTTCTGATTGAATTTTTTCTCTGCATTATTTTTCTTGAACTATTCTCCTAACTCATATCAGTTGAGTGCTTCCAGATCATCATCTTATGCATATTGGTGTGCAACTGGAGGAGCTCCAGGAGTCAATGGAGTGTGAAACTGGTGTAAGTTTGATGTAAGAGGAGAATCGGTATACTCATCTCTGTTATGATGTTCTCTCTTTACTGATGTCAGTTCTTTTTTGACATAACAGTAGGCTATTGATCTGATATGCCTGCACGTACCAGTCAGAAACTACTGTAAAAAACAGGGAGCTGAATGATCAGTGAGGCTTATGCTCCTAAATTATTTTGGCAATTTTACAATCCACCATAAGTGTAATCAGTCTCTTAAAGGCTTCGGATGTTATTAACTCGTAATTATCAGTAGTGGGATTATGTGCCATGCAGGTAGTGTTAGAATTGCAGGACCAGCTTAGTCTGCAAGAATTTATTAGATCAGGTGTGGCTTTACATGAATAACTCCATATGACTTCCAGGGCGAGCTTGTCACTGGAAGCGATGTGGCTGCTGTTGTACCACATGGAGATAAAACTAGTAAACCTTTTTTTAGAACCAAGCTAAAGCATGGAAATCCAGCTTGTGTGGCTCTTTACCCCATTCCCATAACTGAGAGCACTGGGCAAAAATACTCCGACAAAGTGTTGGCTGAGTTTATAATAGTTCTAACTGCCTCATTAGCAATTAGAACATTATATGTGCATATATTGCAGTTGCTCCATTAGTTGATAAAATGGTGACTGAACTAGTGACCACCAAAACTAATAGCAAGACTTCTTTTGCTTAGAAAACCAGAACTCTTTATCTGGGGTCCTTTGTAATTGCTTCATTCTCAACAGAGAGGCATAGAATGTTTTGTAGTGCACACTGATACGGAAGCTATCTATATTCATTATGTGTATAATAAAAAAGGCCATCATCACTTCCTTCCCATGCACTAGATTGTAAAAGAGAACTTTTTTCCAAGAATTAGGTCTACTTTTCCATGTCTGCCTAAATGTCATCAGTTGAGGCATGCCCATTGGCTACTCTCATTTAAGGCATTACAAAAGATATCCTAGAGTTACTGAATAAACAACATTTTATGCATTGTTTGTATTTTTCTATCTGACATGCTATTTGCAGCTTTCAGCCTTCTTCTCAAGCAGATGGACAGAGGCATAGACTTGTACAGTGAAACACTATGCATTGACAAGTGCTATTCTTTGTGCAATTAATGAAGTAATATATTGCAACATTCTTATCAGATGCAGATATTTTTCCGATTATGCAAATGTAGAATGGCATGGCAAAATAAGAGTAGTAAAGCTCAGAGCAGTATTAGAAAATGATAGTTTTCATTGTTAAAGGTCTCTGATAGATAAATGCTTTTGTTTTGTAGTTCTTTATAATCTAACTACTATAAGCCAAGATGTTGCAAAATACTGTTTTGGATACCTCCATTTTTATTGTTCAATATGAAAACTGTAAAAAAGGAGTTGATTTTGAGTGAATTAAATTTGACTAAATGGTTTTAATTGGGAATTCAAAACTGGACATGTTGAAAATGTTAACTACTACTAATAGGAAAAAATGCTTGAAACACTTCACTGGGAAAAGCTAACAAAAGGGAATTGTGAGTAATAAGCTGCAGACGCTGCTATATGAATTTGATTGCTACTTGACATGACTGCAAAGTTAGCGGACATATGAAAAAGCACTGGTATGCCTGCACTGACGACAGGTGAATCCTGCTCCCTTGCCAAAGATGGCCTGAAGGTAATGTCATTGCTTTCTGGTTACTAGTCCTGTTAAGGTCATGGTAGTTTTGCATCTTCATTTCTACTTGTATCCTAGTGATGTGTGAGCTATCTTAGATGGTAAGAGAGGCAAAGTTTGTAGAGAGAAGTAGCATTATTTATTGGACCAACAGATAAAGTTAGATGGTTTTAGAAGAGTCATTAAGACTTAGAATTAAGTGTCCATAATTGAACAGTAAGCTTTGGAGAATATTTATCTTAGAAATTTTTCTCTCTTTATTTTTATTTTTTGAAATGTTTTTGACTCATGATTGATGCCATTTAAAGTAACTGTAGCTCTCTGTTCAGAGAAAAAATTGTGCATAGTCTACTCAAATTTTCTCCACTCTGTGTTGACAATGTTTCTCTGGAGATACCTAAACCTTTGCTATGAATCAGAAGGCAGTCCTCATGCCCATTTGGTAAGCTCTGGTAGTGTTTTTTATTATGTAAATTGTTGTCCTGTGGCCCATAGGCTGAGACAACTGCCAGATCTTAATCACTTCCAAGGCACTAGAGTCTGGATTTGAATTAGTAATCTACAGATGAAAGGTTTGTTCCTCTCATTAACAGTTTTCTATGACATCTAGACCTCGTGTGTTGTAAAACTATTGCTGTTGCATGCAGTACTGGGGTTCTGGGATTGTCCTTGTGAGAAAAAGTCAGTGAAATAAAGGGTGTAAATCTTCTTCCCTTTTTTCTTCTCATTATGCAAATGACATGTCTCAAAACTGTGTCTATTTATCAGTTATAAGTTTGGTGCTCACATCACTTTTCTTGAAAGATGTTTCTAAAGATTTTTTTCCAATAGATTTTCTTTATCATTGTTTATTTCCTGTGCCTCCGTAATGTCCATGAGTTAACTAAAAATGTCATAAGGCAACAGATGGTGATGCTTATTCTAAGGCTTATTTAATAGATATCTCACTAGTCTTTGCAGGGAAATGCATGAGGAAAGATATATTGAAGTACAAGAGGCCAGGCCTGCTGTGATCTTAAGATACTGATGCTAAAATGCATTTCTTGGTACCCTGTCTCCAATTTCACCTAACTGTGCAACCATATTGTGGTGAGGAAGATGGCATTAGTTCTAACTTTCATTTCTAGCACACAATGAAAATACGGAATTCTCTAATGACCAAACACTACTTCCCATGCATTGTTGGAACTTTCTTCCATTTCTCTAAGCAGCCGACAAGAATGGCTGATAAAGCCATTTATTACTTCAACGGAAGAAGAAAACAAGAAGGAAGTGTTGCCAGCTGGTGCATGAACTCATGAGAAGGAAGCTAACAAAGCTATTTCTTCCCATTGCATAAGAAGGCTTCTTAAAGTTTACCTGTGATTTTAGGAAATCCCTCAGAACGAATAAAATTAGGAAGACTTTATCTCACTTGTTTACGCTGCTTTGCCTGAACTCCTGATTTAGATGTAGTTTTCTCCCTTGCGTTCACCCGGCCTGTATAGCAGTGCAGGATGCAGTCATGATTGTAATAGGGGCCACCGTATATTTCTGGTCGTCCATAAAAATCTCCATTGTTCCTTAGGTGTGGGGCAGAGATATGACCTTACCTTTGAGGGCAGTATAGCACTCTAAGGTCTGGCATGAGGAACAGTAGACACATAATCACATAACAGATTGCTATATGATGCTTGCTAACTCATTTGGTTAAGGTCAAGGAGCTGCTTGTAAAAGCACAGTATGATTTCCTAAAAAGGCATCTCATTCTTTATCCCACTGAGTGGCAGTGTGACACATAAAGAAGGTCAACCTTGGTGACCATTAAATGAGCAGCTACTTAAGACTGTGAAAGGCTAAACTGGCTTCCAGATGCAGCTGGAAAAAGGCTGGAACCGAGAATTCTGACCACTGCCAATGTCTAGGAAAAGCAGGGTGTTAATGTGCCTCTGAATCCCAACACTGTGATTTGAGCTACACATCATATTTTTGCATCTGTATTTCAAACACTCAGTTTATTTGATACCAATGATATTAAAAATGCAGTTCTGTCTTAAAATGGTCATAAAATTGATATGAGACTGAAAACTATATATCAGATCCTACTTTGTCTTATTGTTCTATTTCCTATGATGTAAAAATCCAAACAAAACTTTCTAGTTGCTGTGTTGTGTTTATAAAACCTGTAGTAAATCTAAATTTGTGTCCCAAATTAGCAGAATATTCAGATAATATCCTTGTGGAGTAGAGCAGGAACATTGTTACACGTTTGTTTTTCATCAGCAAAGAGCACTGTCATAATGTCTCTATTTGGTAAACTGAACTAGAGTGAGGCGGGGGTCTTACTAGTGTTCTAATTCTTATTGGTGCTGTAAAATCTGAATCCTCTCACATGGCCCAAATTTAGGCAGTTAGCTTAGCTACCTAGGTCAACAAAGGAAAGAGCCAGGAAACAGTTAACAGTACCCAACTTAGACTTTTCCAAGGGGGGTCGGAATAGGAACCTATCTCTTTTCAGTGACTATAAAGTATATTACAGCCTGCTAACAGCCTGCTAAGCCATATGTCTAAAATTTGTTTAATTACTAGAGATTTAGTCTAAAGATGGTCTAAATACCCCCTAAAGCTGTGTTTCATTACTTAAAACTTTTGCCTCTCTGATCCACATGGGAGTCCATAGACCTGTGTTGTCAATGAACTTGCAAGAATTGTTGAGCCTGTGCTGTTTCTGTCCTTTGATGGATGATAATGGTATTTTTTTTCTTATGACCATCACAGCTTGAGACTGTGGCCCACAAAACATTAACCTCAGGCCCTGCATCAAAGTTATTTACAAGATACTTACACCTTTACGCACTTAGAAAGTTTCAAAAGCAATTTTATATCATAAGGCTGAGCTGCATTTCTGTATTTGAAAGAAAGGATTGCTTTGGATTTCACACACTGAATGGAATTACTCAAAATGTGTAAGAGGTGGAATGAAGCATTATATATAGAAAATAAACAGAGAATATAGGAATAATGAGAGGAGAGAATTTAGGGATTCTCATCTCTACAGTGCATTTGAGTTCAGTCCAGACTGGCAGCAATACCAAGTTACCATAATCCTAAAGCTGAAGTTAACTTTTGGCCTAAAATTGTGTCCCAAGAAGGGAAAAATGAGAAGTAGTATCTTCACTTAGGATCAGGTATCTGCAAGGCCTTTTGTATAGCTATACTAAAATCACTACTTGTAATCAGAATATTTAATCCACTATTTGATGAGTAGCCCAGTAGGTAAAGAAGACCACAGGAATGGAGCAATACATTGAAACTTGTTAGAACAGGTCAGGAACCAAGAATCAAAATGATCACATGATTTTMTATTAAATTAAAAAAGCTGCCATTCTAGTGTGCTATACTTTCCAAATGTCATTAAAACCCTTAATGAAGCAAAATTAAGAGAGCTGTCACCCATATCTAGTTGATGTTAACATCCTTCTTCTGCAATTTACTAATTGGGAAGAGAAATGCAGCAAAGATGAAAAATTTGAGACAGACTTAGTGGTGCTACTGGGGAAAATAACAAAAAATGTACAAACACGCATGCACATGCACACACACACACACGCAATACCTTCATTTCCTTTCCATCTTTTTTTTTTTTCCTGTCTTTTCTGGTATGGCTGCTTGATTTGATTTGAGAGATGGAATTGCCTTTAGTGTATTAAAGAAGACAAAATCTGTAACCATTAGTTGCAGCAGCCCAAAGACATTTCTGAAAAAGCTTCATTGGGCGACTTGTTTCAGTCCTCCCAGAAACTCACCTGCGAAACTGGGTATGTTTACAGAGCAGTTCTTCTTAAAAAGAACAAGCATATGACAAAAACAAGCAAACAAACAAAGCTGTGACACATGTTTGAAGAAGACAGTTTTTACCTGAAGACAATAGAGAATCTTCTTTAGATTGAAGGCATGTTTTTAGACTGAAGGCATGCAACCTATTTTCTGTTATTCAGAAAGAAGTAATAATATTTCTGGTCCTCTGAGCAAGCTTGTTTCACTCAGCACCACTCTTCTCCCTCCCCCTGCCAGTCACACTTTGCTTAATAAACAGCTCACTGAGGTTTGCTGTTTTATTTTATTTTTGCAGACAGAAAATGTACTGTTATTCTGTAAATGTTTTCTTGCTGTTATACTTCCCAGACAATTTTCTTCCTATTTTTGGAGGTCTGAATCTGCATTTGGTCACACTATTTGCTTCTCTATGGTCACCTCTGAGAAGATTAACCCTTTCATTAAAAAAGCTTGGCCAGGGTCAAACTACTGCCTGGCTCTGGACTTTTACATCCCTTTGATCTCCCAGCTATGGAGAAATTATTAGCAAATTCTAAGCCTTCCCATGTGATTTGTTTTTGTAAATTTGTAGAAATTATTCCTAATCCTATTACGTGGCCGAGGGCAAACCTGCATTAAATATATGAGACTTTTTGTTATGTGGCAGATGGATAATAAAGGAATGCTGAATGCAGCCCATTCCAAGTTATGGGAATCTGGACACTTCATCAGCATTCACTTAATCCTCTGCCATGGCCTACGCCTTTGATGAATGCTCTCATTTATGATCACTGATGCCACTCACTTAATTTCAGAGAAGAAAAATAATACCTAACTGTTAATRTGAATATTTGAGTTTATGGCTGTACAATGAATAATTGTAACATTATCGAGGGAACATCTTCTTATACATTATTCACTTGTATAGACCACATTAACCAGAGAGAGGAAACTTGCAGTTCTGCATCTCCCATCTTCTTTGGAAGATAGACACCATGCAGACAAAAGTCAGTGTCTTAACCCAAATTCTAGCTGACAGTCCGTATCAGCCCTCACTATATTTTGCTCATTGTGTTGCCAATCTCCTATCTCACCAATGACATTTTTTCAAAGAAAGAGTGGATTTCCTAGAGACTCTACCCCATGCAACTTCCATAGCTTTTTATTGAATGGGAAAATGTATCCCTCCTTTTTGCTTTAATACTTTTGCCATGTAGTATGTCTGTAAATTTAAGCTGAAAATTAAGACAGCACAAAGTTTATGCTTGTACTTTATAAAAATGTTTCCCATAATAATAATGCAATTTTCCTTTCCTTTCATGCAATTTAAGATAAAAGCAAAATTCATAAATACAAATAAAATTTATAAAATAATTCTTCAGTGTTTTTCATATATAGTTTACAGCTTTTTCATACAGAATCACAAATATTCAGCCATGGAAAACATTAACTTGTTTTACACAAGTCTATGTGATCTGAGACAGGACTTTTTTTAGCATGTTCCTACTATATCTGATCTCTCTTCAGGTTTCTTTATTTCATTCAAGAGAATATGTGATTACTTTGCTAGTGYAAATATTATTATTTTAATTGGAAGCACTTCCACATTTTTAAGTGTATTTATTTACTTTTTTGAATGTATAGCAATATTTAAGAGTAGGAGTTCATGATGTTTTTATCCTCCTTGCAGTGAAGTAATTTTAGTTGATATTTAATGGTGCTAAAATTCTAAAAGTAGAACCTTGCTGTCCCTTTAGTTTAGATCTGTAAATTTCAGAGCTAAATTGAAGTTCTGGTAAATCATCAGTGTGAGAAACATGTCCGGATTTAGTAAACTCTAAAAAAAAAAGTCATATCCTAGTGGGAGTTTTCACACACTGTAACTAATTTACTGGAATCAACTGACAGAGTAAAAATAAATAGTTTGCTTATTTATAGTACATTTACTGATCACTATTTTGAAAACTAGTGTAGCAGCCTATCAGGACAGCCTGGGTTGAGTGCTCTAAAATGAATATAAATAGGGGTCCCATGTAGAGTAGTTGCTTCAGTCATCCTCTTCCATACTGTCACCTGATTTAACACACATGCTGCAGAAGTCACATGCAAGCTTCTGCGTGCAAGTGTTATTTTGTATTTGCTGTATGTTTTGAGATGCCTGTCAGAAACAAGAGCACTGTCAAAGTGGAAGTTTTTATTTGGAAAAGGGATTGTAATACTTTGTGCAGTGTGTCCATATAATTATGATGATTCAAAATCTATTTTTTAAAGGAGAAAGAAATGCAAACTCTTCTGTGATTGTAAAATGATACAATGATGAAAGATTACAACTTAATTAACTTCAGGGAGAGCAAGGCATGGCCTTAATTTAACATCATAATGTGCTGAGCGAAACTCTTCTCACCCACTTGCGTTTCTCTGCTGATTTCTGATGTCTCTGTTTTTTCCCCTGACAACCACAAATCTAAACATTTCTACAGAGTCACATTATTATGAAATTGTAGAGTTGATTGCATTTTTTAAATTATTCTCTGTGACCCAAAGTGTTTGATAAAAGAAGAAAGTACATAATCTATAATGGTTAAGGTATGGATTTACAAAAGCAGTAGACAAGAATACAAAGTCTGTTAACAGTGGGCCAAATCTTGCGATCAACCTTTTGGCAAAAATCTCCATAAATCTAGTGAGATATTTTTCCTGAAATTCACCTCCCTCAAAAATTCACAGTATGTCCATAGCGGAAATTTTGTTGAAGGACATCTAAACTAAATACCGGAAACTAAAAAACAAAAAATATCTGTGGATGTACTTTAAATATTTTTTTTTAGATTTTAGATATCTAAATTTAGTCCTTGGTATAAATATTTGGCAATTAAGGAAATCCAGGCTGGATCTACTTTTGGAACATCCCCAAAATATACAAGATTTGTGAACTGGAGTCATGATATATATTCCCCACTAGCATAATGTCGGTTGAAACACGTAGCACTTACCTGTGCTACGGACACCCAACTTGAGTAGTCAACTTCACAAAATCATCCTTCATTACCACAATAAGAAGGTAAAGGCTTCAGTCTGCGTGACATGCGATCAATGCCTGGGGATTGCTTGCTATAGCATTTAAGGCTTTGCTGATGAGTCAGCTAGCGAGCAGACTCCCTGTTTGCTATTAAGTGAAGTACAGATCACTTCACAGTCATGTTGTTAAACTTAAAATGTGCAAGTCTTTCATAAACTACAAATTGGAGTCCACAATAAAAGAGAGTAGGGGCAATATAAAAATATTTGGGTTTTAGTTAACTAGCATTAGCACTGACAGCTGGAACACTTTATTTTTCAGGAAGTATGTGTGTGTTTAGGGGGTTCCACTCTTTTTTATAAGCTAGTTGATTCAGACCGGTAGGTTGTTCAGTGAGTTTTTCTTTACATTTTTAAAGCTCCTCTGACATGGCCTCTTAACAAAATTTAAATAAGTCTAAACAAAGCCTTCCTGAATGTAATATTACTGTAAAACAATGCATTCTTTTCATATCTGGAATGAAAAGGTAATGAAAGCACTCTGATGTTGTGGCTCCAATCCTGCAATCAGAAGAGGTTGCTTGAGTATAAAATGTAAGAAGAAGCAAGGCTAAGCAGCATAACTAAGAGAAATGTCTTCAGCCAAGGCACTGTCTGTATTGTACTGGGCACTGAAAGCAAAGCAAAAATGGCTGGCTGCCTGCCACTTTGTTTTTATGATTGTAGAGTAATCCTCCGAACCCTCTCTATCCAGAGACTGAAATGCTTTTACCTGAAAGTAAGAAACACTCATGGCTTCTTTTCATGACTCTGTTTTCCAGTGTGATTGTCTTGGAAGCACACAGCATCTATCATGTGTGAGAAATTATAATTTGCTGAAATGTTGCCTTGTTAAGATATGCTAAGAAAGCTGAGAGCAATATTTACAAATAGTTTAAGTGTCACAACAATATACCCACCACTCAGGCTTCCGTCGATTTTACTATAATAAGAGTTGTAATAAAGGATACCACTTTTAAGTATTATGAAAGTATTCTTTACAAAGAAAGATAATTGGGAAAAAAATCTCTAAAATCTATATCAAAATCATTTTGCAGATTCTGCAATCTCAGCTGTCAGAAAAAGCAACCAGTCTCTCATGTCTAAGAAGAATCATCTGGTTTTGCGTTGTTACTGCTTATCTTTCTCTTTGCCCCACGTAAGCTTTTAATTTACTCATAAAGCTCAAAACTCAGCTACTGTCACTCTTTTTAAAAAAAAAGTAAGTTGCTATAAATCAATTTAAGCTGTGCTATTGGAAAGAACAGCAACATTACTTTTCCATTCAGGACATACTTCAGTCCTGTACAGCAAGTGTTAAATTCTGCTGTCTGTTACTTGTGTGTAAAGCTGGTGTAATTCCATCGATGCAAAGGAGGCAGTTCAAATTTACATCAATTTAAAAGAAGGAAAAGCCAGACCTTCCCCTGAGCATTTGAAATTCACTCCAATATATTAATGAATACTTTTCTTGCATGAAACTTCATGTTTTTAAGATCTTCCACAGGGAAGGTAAGAAAGGCGCTCAAAAACAAGCTAAACCTTTTTTTCTATCAACCTTTATTTTACTTGTTATTTTTAATGGAGTTAGGAATATGCCTGATATATTTGTAAGTCACAAGGGCATGTTTCACCCACTGGTATCAATGAGTGACATCAGGGATGAATTTGGCTTCATTAGTTTTGTTCCAGCAGGTTACTGTATCTGTCGATCCATGCCACTTAGATCTTGACAGAAACATAATCATGTTATATGGGTATATACAGAAGAAGTAGTTAAAGTATATTAGAAAACATATACACTGAAGTGGATCATTTTTTCAGTCTGAGAAAGCAAGGTACAAACTGAAGACTGTTTCTTTAGTTGGTGTTTGCAATTATTTTTGGTTAACCAAAAGCAAATGTGGTGTAATATAGAGAATTTTGCTCCACCTTCCAAACACATTGTCCTATTTTCTACTCAAATGAATCTGTAGATTCAGTGACTTCTTGAACCCTTTTTCTCATGCTGAGTGTAGTACTTGTGAAGGGAAAAGCCTGAACACACCAGTGTAAGTAAGGATCTGAAATCTGACATTGCCAATATGCATTACATTCTAGCTGCATTTTTAGCATAGCAACGGGGGATAACAGAGGTGATATCTAGACTGATTTACCTCATCAACAAAGCACATCCTATGACCAAACTGCTTTTTTATATTAATAGTAATGCATAGACAGGCTGCCATCCCCCTGTGAAACTCATACCCAGAGAAAGCTTTTCATTTCTTTTTTCTGAAAAAGCAAGCAAAGTCCCATAACAATTGTTTCATAATTACATATACAAATAGATTTACATACAGTTAGTAGAACTTCTAGAAGGAAATAGCACTTGCATGTAATACCAAGCACACAGGAAATGTCCAGTGAAGTCCAGGGCAGAGTATTTGTTAAGATGAGCTACAAAGCAGGCTGGGGTGGAAGAGAACTTCTGGATCCCTGTTTAGTATTAAATTTTCAGTCTTGATGTGATTGTATTATTTTATCTCTGTGAATTTAGCACATTTGATGTATGGTTATGGCGTAATAAATGTAACAATAAATACCACATTTGTATTCAGTTTGAGAAGTCTCCTTCCCTCCCTCACACCAGCAGCAATACGTGTGATCTTACAAGGGTCTGACTGTAAATAATCTGGTTAAATACAAGGTTACTGATGCACTTACAATATGGAGAGTCACAAAGACTGCGGTAAGATTCAAGCCCCCAGATGTCTCTTCTTGCCTCAGACGAAGCAGATGTCTTGGATTTTGAAAGACAATGCATAATCTATTTTTGTTTGTTCAATAAAAAAACTATATATTTACCATCTCTTTTGGGATTACCTTTTGTTATTTTCAAAGAAATAACTTCAATGTTTACGAATTGTTGGATGATGTTCCCTTGTACATTTTTAAATACGATATGCAGGGAGAATACTTCTAGTTCTAAGCTTTTTATTTAGAATAGAAAAGCTACGTGTAATCGAGGCGATCGGATATGATATCTTTATTAAAGTGGCATATGCTAGCTCTGTTACACTTAAAGGTCTGCCAGTATATCCATTAAGGAACCCATTTTTCAGACTTTTAACACTTGTCTATATTCATACCAGAGTGAAACTTGGCACTCAGGTTTATAGCCCAGGAGCAATTTGTGCTGTTATTTACAAATGTCTCTTGGTATTCATTTAAAAAAATGTTGTTCTATTAAATGCCTGAAGACCATTTAGTTATTTAAAATGCAAATGGGAGTGGTATTAAAAAGAACACTGTTGACTGCTCTAAGAGTCCCATGCTGTAGCCTGATAATAATTTTGCCGTAAGAAGTTTATAATAATCAATCATTCTGGAATGAGCTGAAAGTTAGGAGGTAGGGCATTTTTTTGAGGTTGGAGAGCTTAGAGGCCCCTGAAAGAGCTACTTCTGTTTATCATTTCACTCATGCATGCTTTAAAAATTGTGTACGCCCTTGTTTGCACACTATAATGTTCCAACAGGCCTCATTATGTTCAGGTAAATGTCATGTTTTTTAAAAAAAGTATTTATTTATACAGTTCTGTGGTATATTTCAGTATTGAATATATGAATAGTCCTTTATGGTAGCGCAGTGCTATTTATTTTAGTTATTTTGTTTTTTTTAATAAGTAACTCTGTGTAAGTATGCTATAATAGCAAGGCAAAACTTGATGCAGAAAAGATAGCACAGCAGCCTGAAGTCCAGTCATATCTTTGCTGCCTTAACGTTTGAATGTAAATTTCCTGTGGTGTAATTCAAATATACTTTTGCTTCTTTGTTTATACATTATCATTTCTATTTGCTCTTTAAATAAAAGTTCAATTATTCTGAAATGAAAATAACTATCAATGTTTTATTCTGAAAACAAATATGGCTTTATCCTTAGCTGATGTAAATCAGCAGCTCATTTGCCTTTATACTAATTTCCATCAACTGACAGGTTAGCCTGTCRTCATAATAAATAAAAGAAAAAGTTCTTAAATAATTTGAGAAAAGTTCCGAATATAGCATCTATACCATTGATAGCAGACCTCATTATAAATAGAGATCTGTTACTACTCCCTCATTTTAATTTCTTTTTTGACAATAAATAAACTTAGGTAAGATGATGAATAGAATTTTAGTAACTCCTTATCAGACCAGGTTCCTTAATTTTATGTAAACTGCTGTGGTCTGAGCTGGAAGCACTGGAGAAAATATTACGAATAAAAGAAATCCAAAGTCAAACGTTCTTTATACCTTCAGGTCATTTTAGATTTCAGGGGTTTAGAAAAGCCCCATCAAGCTCCATTTAGACTTCAGGAGTAATTCCTTAAAGCAGTTCTGTAAACAAAATGATTCATAATGTAGATTTTTTGTTCCGTTTTGTAGTTTCTGTTCCTCAGCTGTGAAAAAAAGTATATACTTTTTTTTAAGTACCTTACTTTTCACTTCTGCAAACCTAATTTTTAGTCTTGGGTTCTGAGAAATCAAGGGCTATTCAGAATACAATAAAGAATAAAAGTGTGATCAATTGTAAGAAGTATTTCTGTGAAGTCTGAACAAAGTGGGAATCTGAATTGCAGCCCCAAGTATTTAAATAAGCTATTACAAAAGGAGTGCTAGGAACCATTATATTGCATGATTTCTTGTGAATAATAGAAATGCTCTCTATCAGGTATTTTTGCTAAATGGAATAAATGTTTGAGAGAGATGGTGTTCAGCCAGTGTAACCTTTCATGCCACTACTGTTAGTATTGTTATAACTTCATCTATTAAAAATGTCCTTTGAACCTATTAAAAATACTCTAAAACTTAGAAAGAAGTGTAGTTTTTAGCCCCCATACATTAGTATCTCCATCTTTTGGTAACGTGTCATTTATGCTTTAACGACATCAGTGTAGAATTTCAGCGTTCTTATACAGAAAATGCCTGTCATATACAAACAACATTATGGCACTTTTAGTATAATATGCCTATAGTAGTGCTATTATTTAATGGTGTGCTTTTATATTGCTCAAGTAAGTTTTTAAGGATAAATGTATCTACATCATATACTAGTCCTGGGGCTAGTAAATGGAATTACTTGTTGTGAATAAAGTGAGCAGGGTTTTATCTCTAGCTATGATGGTCCTGGTACAGCATCACTGAAGTAAAAAGAAGTGTCTCATTTATTTGAATTTTATAAGAGCATAAGCAATCTGTGAGTCCCAGTTCATCAAATGTCCTGTTTAAGTCTAGTGTTTTTTACTGATGAGACATATTCATGTGTCTTAGAGTTTTGCTGAATGGGGCTGGTTTTGCTGAATTGTCATTTAGGAACAGAAGTTTCTGTTCTTTGTTTGGGCTTAATTCCAGATGACATCCACAATGCTGTTGCTTTTGCCCAAGGAAAGACCAAATTAAATATTTTCTTACATTTTTAAATTTAAATTAAGGGAATCTGCCCTTAACCCCATGTGACCACAATGCAGTCAAGGATACTGCTTAGGCACAGGTGAGAATCTGGCTCCAGTTGGGGTCAGCCAAAACACAAAATGAAAAAATGTTTCTTTCCAGAGGAGTGAAGTTATGAAAACCATGTCTGCCATTACTGAGTTCATGCAGCAGTACCATATAAAATTACAGTAAAACTGCATACTAGGGTAGTATTTATTGGATTTGGTGAGAACTAGTGTCCCAAATACATGAATGCTTCCTGTTCATGTAACATAACCAATGCTTATGAATTGATGGGGAAATATTTTTTTTACTTAATTTGTTCTAAATACCAGAAATATCCTGAAGTGATATTTTGGAAGGAAAATAGGCCAGTAGAAAGGACTGTTCTGTATGTTTTATTAGTGAATAAGGCAAAAAATATATACTGTCTCTTTCTAGTAATGTGAACTTCATTTAGAATATTATTTTCTGATAATAGGTACAGGTTTATGAAAGTATTTTTATAATACTCTTTACTTTATTTTGCATTATATCTTCCTTACTCTATACAGTCACTGTTTGCATATTCTTTGGAATAAACACAAGCAAACTGGCTTTCTTGCTTTCTTGCTAGAACCATTAAAAACTCTATTAAATTACCTTTAAAAAATTTAAAATTAAAATTTAAAAATACTAAATACAAGAAGCGCTTGAATTTAAATTGAGTGGATATGTAAGGAGTCTTTGGGCCATAGCAAAATTTGAGAAATATAGGATAGGGATCTGTATAACATCACAAGGATTCCCTTTAATATCCTTTAATAATGACATCTGTTTCACATCGACTAATGCAGTTAGAGTGCTATAGGTTATTTAACTCCAATGGACCAAACTTTCAAATCAAGTTAAATATCTCCTTGGTATTCTTTGAGGAATGACAAGGCATGATCTTGGGAAAATGAAGTCCTTTTAATTCTAGTGACTTCAGTCACAGTTGGTATCCACCACTTTCAGGTCACTCTTGGCATCTTCTGGGGGAGCCGTTGTTAGAATATTAGTTATGTGAATATCAGGTCAAAAATCAGGCCTTCAGCCACTTTTTTTTCTGAGTCTACAGGCTCTTTGCTTCTACAAAAAATCTTGAGGCTTTGCCTTGAGATTGACATTACATCTTATTCAGATTTAGTATGGAATATTAATTGGGATATGTTTTTACCAATTCTATAGTAATTTATTTTCATAAACCAGTGGATGAAAACTCACTAGTTACCATACAGTACAACTCCATTCTTTGTTTAGATTAAATAATATAATATAATAAAAGTGCAGATCTGCAGCTGTAAGAAATAATTTTATACACATTTGGAAGAAGATGCAGGTTGTTCAGAGCAAGTAGAGACACTTCAACTGAGATACTGGGATTCCGATCCCATAACACTTTGGAATTAGTTACTAACTACATATACAACATAAGTAACAGCAGGTTCGGTACTTTTAAACACTCATTTTATCTTCAAACATCATTACTGGTCTTTAAGCTGAACCAGGTGGGATTTGCAGGTGAATCAGAAACCTTTGGTTAAAGTGTATTGTCCAGCACACACCTGTGCGTGTATTTGGAAAAGAAAGTCCCCTTTGTTTTGCTGCAGAGGCAGCCCCAAAATGTCAAGATAACCTTAATTTATCCGTTAAAAATGTAGGGCCATATTTAAGAGTCATCAGCAATAAAGGAAAATATACTGAATCATTTCAAGTGCATGCTAATCATTTAATGTAATAAATGGAGCAACTCTAATTATCTCCCGAGGAAATGATTTCACACTAAAACAATGGAAATGAAGAGGTTACTTTGGGAGCATTATACACAGCTGAAAATTACTCATGTGAATCTAGAGGATATTTCAAATAAATAGAAAGGAATGCTTCTGCCTTTTCAGTAATCATTTAATGTTATGAGAGAAACACTAAATGATGGTAAAGATATTTAGTAATTTGCACGCAGTGAGGCTTTCACAGGTGCAGTTACACAACCAAACACTGCTCCTTTCCACCGAGACACTGGTTAGCACAAGATCAATGTCATAATTACAGGTCTTTAATGCAGAATAGTTGAACAGTGAACAGTAAAATGAATATATTTGTCTTTCATATTTGTTAATTCCAGTCTGCATTAGAATTTATAGATTTGTAATTGATAATACCCATGAGTCTTTCCCTCAGCGTCTCTGGGATTCTTTATTTTTAAAAGGGTAAATAAAAATCTTTTTGATTTTTTTTTCCCCAAACTAAATCCCATGAAAACTTATTTTGGAAATTCAACACATTTTTAACCAACAAAGAAGAAAATGAAAAGCAAACTTTTGAATAATTGGTAAAAATTTCTCAGGGAGTGGAGTTAAAATTGAGTTTAGTGATTCAGTCCATTCCCTCCAAGGGAACTGATTTCACTGTAAGCTAAAATGTTTTGTTAAATTATGTACTTCAGTTGCTTGGGTGTTATGTCTCTCTTGGAGAAGCACATGAAATGAGCACTATCCTCCTAGGCATTTTAAAAACACATCCACATTAAATAGAACATATATACAGTGGTTGAGCATACAGTCTTTTTAAACTAGATAACAAAATGATTTTGACTTGTTTTAAAATCTTTTTCCTTAAATGGCTCTAAACCTAAAAGATAGATAATGTGGACTGAAAAATTTCCCCCTTGCTTTCAGTTTTGTAGAGAATAGCACATTACAGGTACTTTCCTTTGTAGAAGAATCACATCAAATGCCAGGAAAAATACGTCTGTGTTGGCTACATATTTAACAGCATGCTTTCCAGAACCATCAATTTGTCTTTATTAATACATCAAATGCAGCTTGTTTAAAATGTTTGTCCATTCCAGTGCCATGCTACGATAGATATTATTAGCTTATAATTATTATTAAAATTGGGTAAGATATTAGAGAATGCAGCTCTTGTACATAGTGAAAGATATGACCTAGTTCAAGATAAATTAATGCACAGTGATTCTAAAAGCATAAACAGACAAATACAACTTTTTGAAGGTCTGCATTTATTTTAAAGCTGATGTATATTTCACAAGAGAATATCTAGACAATTGTTTTTTACCAGAAGATTACTGTTCATCGTGCACAAAAAAACAATTATTATCAGGTATGAACTTAATTGGAATCAACTGTAGCAGTCTTTACAGGAATTTACCTAAATGTCTGCCATTCAGAGCTGGCTTACCATAATATTCTCTATGGAATAGTTGACCACAGGATTCTCATTCACAAACAGCCAGGTTAAACAGTTAAATGCTAGCAAATCCTGCATAGCCCTGTGGGAAATTTCACTTTAATCCCAAACTTATAAGAGGACAATCAAAGCCCAAAGCCTGAGTAACAAATCTGATCCTCTGTTGCAATCTGTGTCCTCATGGGAAAGAGAGAGATGCTCCCTGTACAAGCCTGAGATGGATAAATACCTAAATGATGAGATAGATGGGGAATGCAGAAGAAGCGTCTGGCTTCAGCCATTCGCTTCCAATTTCACATTACATTGTGAAAGGCAATTCTTGTGCAGCTCGGGAACAGCCAGTCCTGATTACTATAAGTTGAAGTGTGGCTTAAGGAATGATTAATGACAGTGTCAGGAGAAAACAAAGCACAATGAGAGTTATCTCTAATCCACCTGCTTGCAGATGCTATAGTAAGGGAATGAAAATGGCCCCGGCGAGCCCTGATAATAAAAAAATCAAAATAGAAAGGTGCAAAGCTGTAGATATGTATTAATCTGATATATAAAAACTAGGTCTTAGCTTGAATAAAGCATTAGGCATGAATGGAGCCCCATAGGTGATAGATATTAGAGCATAGTGGACTTCACATTGTCTGTATTTTTTAAATCAAACAGAACTGTTCCCTTCAGTATTGCCTTTGACATTAATAGGTTGGTATTTGAAAAGTCACAGTTCACTAGATGAGCAGGCTTGTGAGTTCAAGCTCATTAAACAAAACCTCTTTTTTGTTGTTTTAAAAAAAAGTGACACCATACCACCACCTTGTGGCTTCCTAATGCATAACCCCAGGGAGGAGAGAATCACGTTTCCATTTCCAAACAAGCTACAGTCAGATAAAACATAATTATAAGATCTCCTTTCTTTCTGAAAGGCAAACGCACTTACAGCTACTTCAGCTAGCACAATACGTCTGTAAGGCAGGTAGGCCATTTCAAAAGATTCTTTAGATAGTTTTCAAGCCATTCCAGTAACATTGCTCTGATCCAAGACTGCAGCTATTACAGAAGTAAGAGGGTCACTGATCACAGCTATACTGAATATGCAAATTAAGGTAGTTTCCTTCAACTAGATTTCAGCTGCTCATTTGCTCTCTCTTCCTGATCTATCCATCTTTCTAAACATCATGTCTGCTGGGAAATCTACCACAGGTTGTGTAGTAAGCTGAGAACTAGAAAGATTCACTATATGGAACTCTAAAAAAACTGCCTCTTACTTCTTGGTGCATTGTACTGTTTGTTATTCATCAGGCAGGGTACAGCTGTTAAAATCCCTAACGGTCACAGTACCCTGTTTGATTTAAATTGCAGTACTCACATATGAACTACTTGCTTGTTTTGCGAGTTTCATATACTAAAAAGGAGTCAGAATAGTTCTAGAAGGAATACTACTGGGCCTTTTTGTTAGGCAGAATTGTTCAAATTCAAAACTCACAGTAAGGTTTCATATAACACCTAAACTATCTGGGAATCTAAACTTTTCTACTCTCAGTGAGACTAAGGTTCCTAAGTCATCCAGGTGACTGAAAATTTTAACCATCATCATGCAAGACGGGAATATAGACTGAAATAGAATGCTTCTTGCAACCTGCCTGTGCATCAGATTTAAAGCTATTACCTCTTGTTGCCAACACCGAGGGAGTGATTTGGCCCCACTGAATTGAGAAGCAAAAGTCTCACTGATTTAACTGGGCCAGAATTTCATCCCAAAGGTTTCCCCCTGCCTTTTTCTTAATATAACCAGCAACAAGTTAAATGTTAATTCATATTTCATGGAAGTATTTTAATATTGAAAATCTAATGAAGATTTAGCACTCAGTTTTTAATGAGGCTGACATAACTGTTGAAAGAAAGCAAATACATTATTCTAATTAATACCAATTCCTAAGTGCTCCTGATTTATATATTAAACAAAAAAGAAAGTGTCTTGTCATACACTAAAATTTATGTTGTATTCACCCATCATTTACTTAGAATCTTTTCTTTTTTTTTCGTGTGAAGGGTATGATGGAAGCTGCCATGTAGAATTGTACAGCTGCTGCATATGCTGTAAGTACTGTGATCACATCACCCTTATTTTCTGATGACGTGCCTCAAATCAATTCTATCCATGTGTCTTTGTCTCCACCTGACACCTCCTGCTATCATAATAATAATGCTGTATGGTTTAAAGCTTAAAGCTTTTGTATACTGTATTTTCTTAATAACACCAGGGAGCCAGACAGTTTCCCTGCTATAAAGGCACATTGTTATAACCAGCAAAGGGCCTGCCTTGAAAAATTTTTGATCAAGGTATTGAAACCAACAAAGATCAGGCATGTTACAGCTGGAGTTTTGGTTAGTCCATTTTAGAATCTGACAAAAATTGAGATCTGGGTACATGTTTTGGGTCCTATCTCTTCTCTAGGCATTAGGGTATCATTTATTCCAGCTAATATTTGGAATGGAACAAAACAGAACAGAACAGAACAGAATAGGTTGTGAATGCATTTGGAAATGCTTTTACCTGTGTAACCAAGCAGAACAGGGGAATGAAATAACCATGAAAAAATAGTCATGTAACTACAGTGTTTTATATAGTCATGAAAGATGTTTGAGTTAAGTTTGAAAGGTAATGTGTCAGCATCATTTCAAAGTGAACATACAATAGATTGAAGATCCCTTTTGGATAAACCCAAAATCATTTAAGGGTTAACTTCTATGCTAGCATCACAGTGTGGAAAATACGAAGGTAGCATTGTCAAACATGTTGTCTGAGATGCTTTTATACCCATCTCTCATATACTCCTCCCCACTTCTCTATTTTCCTTTTCTTTCCAATAAAATTTTTCATTTCCTTCAACCTTATCCTTCCTTCCCATGACACTACTTTCTCTCTTGATCTCCAGCAACCGTCAGGAACCTGAAAGGTTTCCTTTAAATGGTTGTGCTGAGCTTTCAAATGTCTCCTTACAAACACACTACCTTTAGATTATATTCTGGTCTTGATACATGCTCTATTTTAGGTCCGTCCTGCTTTCTTTAGAATGTGTGCACCTAGGGATTTTCTAGTAGGATTCAGTTCTAAATGTACAGTTCCTGAAAAACATTGAACCCTAGCACCATGCCCTCTAAGATCTAAAGGCAGCAGCTATCTCAGCAGAGATTTACAGACTATGACAAAATGTATTTCAACAGAAGCTCGGAATCCTGTTATGTGGCGTTAAAGGCAAGGGATGAGAAAAGGTAGAGGATCAGAAGATCAAACTCCTAAAAAGGGGGGTTCAGAGTGATTTTGTGCACCTGGCTGAGATTTAAGCTTGCTCTTTCCGAGCTGTTTTTGTGCAAGCAGATTCATCTCTGAGCTGCTAGGGGTGACCTCTTTTATTCAGAAAGCTTCTTAAAGATTTCAAAAGGGATTTCAAAAGATTTTGCATGTGTGTTCTTTCTGGCCAAAACACATTCCACCCTGCAAAGTCAGAAACCAGCCAAAAGCAAGAATGAATAATTTACAAAGGGCAGCTGGCCTGGTTCTTCAAAAATCAAACTGAAATCTTGACTCCAACCCTCTGTTAAGTGAGTAGATCCAAAGCCTAGCCCTGCAGGTCAAGACCATTCCTACATCTGTACTGCATATCTGCCTAAATTTCCCTTCTTCTACTGTGTGTAGGCATTGGAGAAGGTATTTATTTTTTTCCCCACTCTCTTCTTATCCCTAAATTGTATACTGCTGTTGATTCAGTCATAGTTACAATAGCTACTTTTGGATTAGAAAATATGCTTTAAGAGTAGGTGAATATTGTTTGTAGCCTGTAGACGACATAGAGATTAGTGCCCGGTGAGAAGCTGATTTAAAATAGAATGTGTTAAATCAGAGCTACACTTATTCCCTGTAAGACAAAGTATTACCCAAATTACTTGTGTATAATTATGGAGTCCTCACTGCAGTTACCCTGCTTGCAGGGATGTTGCCTGGTAGCTGTTTGGTAGCAAGCCACTGACTCATTAATGTCACTGCTCTAGGTAGCATTCTAAGATGGGAGATAATATGTTACCTCTTCACTGGTTAAAAATCCTAGCAGCTAATGTCAGCTAGTGCCGACATCCCTATTTAAATTACATGCTAGGCTTCATCACATTGCTAGGACTGTTATTTAACAAAGATCTCAATATATTTTCATATATCACATAGTGACTTTTAAACCATCTTCTTTGACATGTGCTAACCTACAGCAAAATAAATATTTCTCTGTAGATCTTAGCTAGACAGCATGATAGTGAGCTCAGTTGTACTTATCTTCATCAACAAAAATCAACAATAATATTTATGTGTATGCTGCTCCTGCTGCGGCTGGATAAAACAATAGTAAAGAGCAATACAAAAATCTTGAAACTGGATCACCACTCCTTGCTGTTCAGTAGATGGTGAAACTCAGTGTACTTCAATCTGAATTTGAGTACAAATTTTTTATAGCTTGAGGACTGTGTGTGCTACCATTTGCAATGTAGCTATCCACTATTGCAGTATAATGTTCAGAATTTTTATAAAAGAATCCCAACACCAGTATTTGGTCCACACACAGTTTAGGATAGGTTTAAAATCTTGGCCAGACACATGATTTTCTTTAGCAATGCCTCTACAACGTGTACAGAAATCGTCAACACCAGCTCAGTGTCAGTATAAGGCCTGGTATAATCCTCAAGGGAATAACCTGTATCAGTCTAAACACATTTATGCTGATAACTGAGTCCATGCTGAAGCCCTTTGTGTGTTCAGAACATATAAAAGAAGCTACATTTTTATGGAGTGAATCAAGGTGCATAGTCTGGAAAAGCAGCAGAAACAGCATAAGATGAGAGTAGCTCAGATGCATTTAACATCTGCAAACAAAAATCAGTGTTCACTCAGATAAATGGATTTCCATGTGATGTTCCTTCCTCCTCTCTTTGTTAAGCATGGAGCTCTTTTTTTTTCTTTTTCCTTTTTTTTTTTTTTTCTAAAGCTAGTGGTAGATCTGCTTCTGGCAGTATGTTATGTTCAACCATTAGTTTATTTTTTAAGACTAAGAAGAGATATTTCTACATTATAAATTATTTATAAACATAAGAACAAAGGGAGGCTGTCAATGCTGCTGGTACTTTGAGAAAACAAAAAAAAGACGATGAATTTATGAAGAATACAATTTTATGAAGGAAGGAGGGGAGGAACGCAACTACTAATTATTAACATTCATCTGCAGACAAAGACCTGAAAGGATAGGATTAGAGGGATACATTTACATCTGTCTGTCACAAAAAGAAATCTCATTAAAGGTTTACTAGACTGTCACAAAACTTCTTCTAATGTTAAACTTGAAGGTCTCTTGAGGGAGAGGAATCGCTTGCTTTTGGCCTGTTCAGAAATAAAGTGATATTAAAAAACAAATACCCAGTGCACTTACATTTTTAGTAACAGCTCCAGCTGAATCTCTTTAGGTGACACACAAGTTCATATGTCATTGAAAAACTTTTACATGTCACTGCAAGTTTCAGTAGTTTCTGTTTACGCAGCCATGTGTACTTTGAGACATGATATGGCTGCCACAGCAATCACTTTGTGAATAGCATTCATCATCTGGACGCTTCTTTTCATCTATAAAAAGAAATCTGCAATAGGTTGCTTTGCCAATTCAAGATGCTGAGCCACAGTTTCTCTCCTTTAAAGAAGCAGACATTAAGGTTAAATACATTAAAAGCACACAAAAATAAACACGCTGTGTATGTACAATACATTGACAATAGCAAAACTTCAATCTACTGCAGTTCTTGATCAAAGAACTAAATCTGTAGAAAAGAAATCCAGAATATAGCTAAAGCTGTCATTTTATTTTTCGTAGCAAATTAATTTGTATTGAACACACATAACTATGGAAAAATCTAGAACACTTTTATATTACTTGAGCTGTTGTGTGTAGCCATATCAGGGAGGTATTCAGACAGCTACTCTTAGGATCTGAGGTATATATATTCTTTGTGTTGTATTCTAGTTGATTTTATTGTGATATGGTTTGCAAGGGAGAAAGTTTTCATCATGAGCACTTTGTTAGAGATACTCAAATTAGCAAGGAAAAATGTCAAAGATTCATCTGGATCAGTCCCTTGCCAAATCAGGATGATTCTCTATAGTATAAAAAACAAATCCAGACTGGACCTTTGAGAATCGACTATTGCTGTTATTAAGCACATCTTTTCAGGTTTTGGATGGGATTCAAAGACCTAGATCAGTGCCTCTGATTTCACACTCATTCATTTTTCTAAGTCCAGTGTGGAGAATATTCTCCAGGCTGTATTTTCAAAGAGGACTGGTGATTATTGGTGTCTACTATTATATGCAGAAGTTGAGACAGCATAAAAAGACCTGATATTCAGGGGTTAGTTCTGGAGGTCTGCTGAAGTTTCAGCTCTCTAGGTGTCTCAGCTTGGGCACGCAAAAGCAGATGCATCCAAATGTAGGCCCATATGTTTGAGCATGTTGCACCACTATATATGCACTCTCTGGCACTGCTGAAAGGCATACATTCCCTGCAACCCTCCTACGCACCTCCCTCTGTTCTGCTCCATTTAGGTCTGTGCACACAATCTAGATTTCAGGTAACCTGAATGAAAAAGTTCTTTTTATTCCAGTAGCTGAAAAATGAGATGGTCAAGATTTGAGTCTACTCCATAGCCAGCTTCTCAGCATGCATATTCCCTGTGGATATAGCATTCAGTTACATACAAAGGACACTGGTGCTGAAAGGAAATGCAAAAATGATGGCTCGTAAAACTGGAACTGTGTAAGCAGTAATAACAAGATATTTTATTCTTAACATATCTATTTCATCATCCACATTTCCCTTCACCCAAAACTTCTCTTACTGAATGCAACCGAGTAATCCACCTGAGCTATAAAGGTAATAAAGCAAAACTATCCCTGTAACTCTAGGAAATATCTTAATACATTTTTGAATGACTTTTTAAAAAATAAAGCAAAACCCATACAGCAGTGTCCAGCAGACAAACCCTTAAGATACAGAAAACGAAACAGTAAAAATCCCTAAGAAATGTGAAATTGTAGATGTCAAAAGCAATTGGACTCTTTTGCCCCTTTTCAATTCACATATCTTCCAGACAGCTCCTCTTTATGCCTCTTTTGCAGTTCTAGCTTGATACTTTAGGGGACAAAAACTCTAGTTCTTAGTAAAGGATGTTATTTTAGAGGTCCAACAGTGTTTTCTGTCTTCTGTTCCTTATCATATAATACCTTACCACGAATCATTTTCTAAAGAACAGAAAAAATATGCAGTCACTTAATAGGGATTAAATTTCACATCTTTACAGTTGGAAATCTATTTTCTGTTACTCAAAGCAGGCATGTGAAGCCAATTTAAGAAGCAAATGGTGACAGATTTGAAAGGAAACATTAAAGCTACAGTTGAATATTTACTTTGCACCTGTTTTCTATTATATATTTTTATATTTATATATGTGTGTGAGCATGTGTGTGTATACATACACACACTATATATATCTAGTATCTAGATACGTATGTCCAGTGTCTATCTATATATAGAATCTATGTATTGTAGGCAAGTAGAAGATACATATTTGTTTCTTTCTCATTTCACTTTTTACCTGAGAAGTAAATGTTTCACATTTTTGCTTCTGGAACAAATGTGTCTGTGATGGGTAACCACATGAAATACCTTTCCAGTCTCCAGAGAGGACGAAGTTTGTGAAAGAGCTACTTATGATGGAGGATTTCAGCTAAACGTAAATTATTGTAATCAATGGTGATATAAATTCGAAGAGTATAATACATTCTTGTGCAATGCTAATATTTGCTACTATTACATATATTTCTATAAATAAAATTGTTGCACTTCAAACAAATTTCCTCTCTGGCTTAAAGCAATTTAATATTCAAATTTTATTTTTATCTACTAGGAAAATATGTAATATAGACAGGTAGGTAGCAAAATAATTGCTGAAGCGCATCAGAGGCAGGACTTTCATAATGCAGTTATGAATCTTATCAAAGTTTGGGATCTGACTCGAGAAAGATCTGTTTTCAAGTGCCTGTGCGTAATTCCTCTTCTGAAGCAAGCCCTTCTCTGTCTGTCTGCCAGGGCATGTTATGCAGCTCTAGAATTTACTTTCTGTTTGCAAGCAAGCTAAAACTTGTGTCCACACCACACAGCTTGTTATGTTTAAACCTGACTCCATGGCAGTTAACTACAATTATACAGATAGTACACATGGATGGTGCTATGCTGACTGGAGGACAATTTATGCTTCTCTGCCATGAAGAAGTCTCCACAGCTATTATGCTCAGTCATCTTTTCTAACTCCTTCCAGCAATTACTCCTGATGCATTTTATCTGTATATGCATAAACTGCATCTTTGATCCTATTTCTTGCTCCATGCATTACATTGTTTTATATATTGTATTCACAGAGATAAGTTGTTATGTGGAGATACTGAAGTGATGATGTTCCTAAATAGACACTCCAGGGTGTTGATGAGGCAGCAAGTTGCTAGTTTCTCTGATCTTCTAGAGTTTTATGTGCCAGTGTAATGAGAATAAACAATAAACTGTTGTTCATTGCCAGTGTCTTTAAGAATCTGTTCATAAAAGCATGTATTTGCAATTTGTATTTGGCTTTGAACAAGCATACAAGAAAGTAGCTGAGAACAGGTATAAAATTAGACGTAAGAAAACCAGAAATAATGAGTAGAACTCTGGAAGACCTCTACAAAGTGATGACAAGTGTGTGGATCATACATACAAAATCGGGGCATTTAGGAGTGAGGCAGCTGGTGAAATACTGTTTTTTGAAGTTTGGATTCTGGGACTCTTCATGCATACACAGCCTGATTAGGAGACACTCCTATTCAGGATTTGATTCCTGACAATTTTTTGCATCCCTGTGGCACAACATGGAGTGGTAAGTCCCTGGTTTTGATTACTTGTCAAATATTCTGGAAGGATGGAATTAAAGGCCTGGGACTCAAATTTTAAGTGAATTAGAGATTTAAGCATTTGAGTTGAGCATTTCTGCAGTTCAAAAGCAAGGTAAGCTATCAATGTAGATATAGACACTTAACATAAATTCCAGGATGGTAGTGGACAGATGAACATGGCACCTTTCTTGTTTTAGTATTAATATTGTCTCTCCTGGAAAAGGAAAATATGTTTTTCTGATACTTCCAAGGATACCTTAACGTGGTATGCATTTCCAGTGGGGACTTAACTCTACTAAGGACAGCAATTGGGGAGATGCAAAGCAACAAATAATTTTGCATTATTGTGTCCCTCTCCTATAGTGCCTTTTGCTTAAGGATTTCAAAGAATTTTAAAAATGAGGTCCATTTTGCAAACAAGGTAACTGAGGCACTGCATAGTGAAATGACTTGCCTAAGGTACAACTACAGGCAAACTGTCAAGCTACAGTCAGAAAACAGACTGTCTGTTCCTTTCAGGTACTATAACCACTAGATTAAGCCAGTTACTACTTTAAAGTATTCTGCATGTTCGAAATTGTGCCCCTTACTACAGGCTTGATTTTAATTTATCAGCAATGAATAACAGGAGCAATTTTATGGAAGCTAATCAAGCTACCCAGGAGTAAAAACAGTGTAACTAAAACTAAACACCAGAAGTAAGTTAGGAATTTTTGATTCCTTTACAATAATGAAGGTAAAGTCACTGAAAATATTTAAATGGATTGTTTTGATTCTGCAGACATTGGCAATTCTAATGTCAAGATAGGATATTCTTCTAAAACAAATGTTCTCATGCAAAAAGAAATTAATTCAGGACAGTATAGAGCAGGTCAAACTAAGTGATCAGAATTATCCTTTCTGGATGCATAATCTATGGATTTATGAATAATGTGAATATGGAACTATATTGCAATGTCATTTTCCCTTAAAAGTAGCTATATACTTGTCTGCATATTAAATTTCATTGTCTAGTAACAGACTATATGTCTTAAGTTGGGAGAAGATTTTCACAATCTTGTTGGAAAGTAATCCAAGTACAGGCAGATTTCCTTACACCTTCGTCTCTATACTGAAAGCTTTAGGTGCCCTCTTTTGGTATAAAATGGGAATTTCAAGCAGGCTTTGTTTTTAAAAACTCAACCTGTGGGGGAATTGCAACAGATCTCTAAATTACATGAATCCTATGATGAGCTTTGTACAAGTGGAATTTGCCCACAGAAAAAGCATTTTATTTCATAGGAAGTCTTATTGTATGATGCACTTCAGTATTAATCTCACATGTACAGCCAGTTCATGCTTTTCCATTAAATTCTCAAATTAGGCATTGGGTTTTAATTGTGATGATTCAAGAAATATATATGCTTAAAGCCAATATACCTGGAATGCATAAATGCAATGAAAGCAGAATCATAATTCACAGAATGTTTTCTGCTGAATTTAAAGGTTTAGTTATGTCATACTGTCTATATGGCTTTCTTTGGCATGGGGACTCATCAATGCTGTAGCAAAGTTCTAGTTCCAACAAGTACAAAGCTGTAAAATGTCAAAAACATTTCCTTCAAGAATATACAGGTATAAATGCAGAGATTTTATAAGTTTATCTTGTATCTCTGTGTTTGGCAATGTGGTTGTATATGGTATACTTCTATCCGTGTATCTGGCTGTCAAGACCAGCAATATTCTGTGTAGTTTCTTTTTCTACTGGTTTCCTTTCTGTTTTCATTTAGAGTCCTTAACCTGATTTTACAAAGACAAAAGTCTTCCTCAGCAACACTTGCTGTTATGATATTTTGAAATATCTTCAGAGTTGTTAGTAGCTAACCCTAAATTTGTGTTATGTCAGAAAGAATCCCAGATGTAGCTAATGAAGCAGCTAATGCTAGTTTTTAGGAATACATGATGTAATATCTAAACCTTCTCCAACACTTTTCTGCCAAGTAGATTAAGAAAATCTGTAGAAATTGATAGTTTAGAGAGCATTAGCAGGACACTGTTTTTTCTTCAAATTTACCTCTCATAGTTACTGGAACATTACCATCGCAAAAATGAAAAGGTGTACTGGAAGTACATTCTCAACAAATACAGAAAAGACAAGGGAGAGCTCTGTGAGTTTTGTATTGGCTTTTATATGTTCTTCAAGGGTGTTCTTATATTCTTCTATGTAAGTCAACTTCTATTTCTCTGATCATATCGATGCTGACCAAGAGATAAATGATTCAGCTTTTCACTTCCTTAGCAGATAATCCTACTGAGTCCCAATCTGTTTTTCTCTCAGGAATGTTTTAGTCAAAAGTCTTTTTCAAACAGGTGGAAGTATGAGATTTTTAGCAGGGAGCAAATATGGCTCACGACATGTTTTCAGGCCTTCCTGATAAAAGGAATGGTCTTTGTACCTGCTTGTTGCTGTTAGTATTATCCCTAAAATGATGAGCTGCAATTGTAACTATAACTAGCTGAACAGTGGCAGAATATGAATGCCTATAACTTTGCAAATTTAACATCAATACTAGCGTTATGTGCAGACTCAGGGCAATAGGGCACATTGTCACATCAATTTTTAATCAGGATTCTCCAATTAAATCAATGGACAGTACTGTTTAAAAGCCAATAGTACAGTAAAACCCAGTAGTTGGCTCTAATCCATAGATTTAGAGGATAGTCAAGTTCAGGCTGACAGTAACATAAGTAATAGAGGTTGCTTTCAAGTGTTCTCAGTCATTTAGCTCACTCTAAAATGCAGTTTCAAAACTGTGCATCTGATGACAGAGTTAGGCTCCATTTGTAAATACATTTCCTATAATGTGGAATGCAATGTTTTATTCATAATGTGATGAAGAGCAAGACAATATGGGGCAAAACAGGCGGAGTTTTGTAAGCAGATAGGAGGCATAGAAGTAATTTGTAATAGTCACAAGTCATTGTTGGGTAAGTAAGAAATGTCCCACTGAGCAACTTCAATGCTTTTTTGATATTCCTGTACAGTCACAGTATAGATTTTTTTCTTAAATGGTCAATACTGTGGCAATTTTCACAGTATTTCTTCACTTTTTATGCTAACGAGGCAGAGAATGAGAGGACTATTTTAAGTATCATGGCAATGTTACCTATTTTTTTTTCTCAAAGGGTTGTGTGCCTGTAAAGTGAAGCAGGGGATTATTCAGAGGAATTTCTATTCATCTAGAAAACAAGGAATAGTCCAGAGATGACAAAGTTAAAGAAAGATGAATTAGACCTGTTTCCTTTTAGATTTCAGAAGTTCTGAAATTCTTGATAGGCTCCAGTTCAGTGTCAGAGACCTGAATCTATCAGTCCCATAGATACAAGCAGATTACAAGCAGTAAATCTTCAGTACTTTTTCATGCACCTCTGCAAGAATGAGAAGGCCTGAGGATCAGATCTGCAGATTTCGAAGTGACTGGCAAAACTTTCATTGACTTCATTGGAAGCAAGATTAGTTTCATCCATACTGGTTGGTGTTCTTAAAATGCTGAGTCTTGATCAGTACTGAGTGCTTGACTGCATCACCCTTGCTTCTTGCCCTCTGTAATTAAAGATTTAGCAATGTTGGTAACTCCAACCATTCAAAAATCTTGGTCAGCCACCCAAAAGTAATGAGTCTATTTTAGGAATTAAGTTTACACAAATACTACATTTGAAAGATTATTTATCTTCTGGTTTCAAAGTGTTAAGAGTTCACATTCTTCATCTGTTTTGGCAACTGGGAGGCCTAAAGAAAATTTTTGCTTGTATAAATGAATGCAAAGGGTGTCATTTAATTCACAGTTCCTAGGATTTAACATTTTAATAAAAACACTAAAAATGAAATTTGGTGAAGTCCATGAGAATTTTAGTACTATTTCTCACCAGCCAAGATCACTTCTAATCCCATAAGAATTGTGAGGAATATACAAGGCTGGCAAAATTTAAGATGAACTCTTTAAGGTTAAAGAGAGGAATTAATTGCTGTTCTCTGCAGTTTCTTTGACTTGGTTGTCTACACTGAAGCATGGGGTTCTGTAATGTATTTCAGTTGCTTACTTCAAGGACCAGAATTCAAATCTGACTCTAAGTCTACTGAGAGCAATAAATTTACCTAGAGGTGTGTTTTAGAGAGTTAATATATATTCATTATTTAGTGTTAGCATGGCAAGATATTGTTGCCTTGTATAAAGAAATATTGAGAGTTGGGCAAGAGAGCGACTTACCTAAAAGCCTGACTTCCTCCTAGGGGTCATCAGAAAAGGATTACAGTCCTGAGCTGTACCAGATCTGATGCCTAAGAAAGGGGACTGCAATTCCATGGAGCAGTGATTATAAAGAATGTGAGGACAAAAAGGAAGGAGGGACACCCAAGAGGAGACAGAAGTGCACATCACTGCCAATTTGTCCTTTTGGTCTCATGATGCATAAGACAAGATGAGACAATCCTCTTCTGTATTCTGTGAAGTCAGGAAAGAGGATAGCAATGCAATATGCCCTACCAGAGGAAATGCTAGAAGCGGGAAGGCATCATTCACATATATATGCCCTTGACTCAGATGAGAGCTGAAGGTACTCAAATGCAGTGGTGTTCTTTTGAAACTCCAACCATCATGAATCAGAGCTCCCCAGTACTTTCCAATATTACCTCAGCATCACCAATTTAGAGTTTATTTTTGCTTACTACTTTTACTTTACCCTTGTTGCAAAGCCTTTTGATACCAAATCACTCCCACCCCTTCTCCAGCTTATCCCTTCACCCTTCACAGTGTTCTCATAAATAGCATGTTCCTCTTTGTCCCAGGTCTTTCCATATTAGTCCCCTATTCTTTCCTATCTCTAAATCTCTTAGCCTCCAGCCCATCCTGCAAACCTTCACCATTCTCCCAACTCCATCTCCCTAATCTACTCTCATCAAAATTCAGCTACAAGGAGATGCAGCAGCATCCTGCAGAAGCAGAAAGTTTCTGGCAGGAATTTCGTAAAGCCAGACAGTATGTACTTGTCAGAAATCCATCCCAGGGAATTTTATGTGAGTTAAGAAAAAACAATTCCCAGAAAAGATAGATGTATGGCAGTTACAGTTCAGAAGTAAAGGGTTTGTTACAAACTCTTCTTTTCAACAAAGATTTTGTGGGTTTTAGTCCCTTTCCTCCTTTATTGAGGGACTCCCTTAGTGAGTGCAGTGATTTGAGCTCCCACATCACTTCTGCTTGTCCAATAATTAATATTCCTCCATCCTCAAACTTCAAAATCAATCCTGCTTCCCAGACTCCACATCAGTTGTGAGCCCCCCTCCCCTATCACTGTGATGTAATTTTAGATCAAAGCCAGCAAAGAGGAATAGCCAGCTTCCTAATGGTCTGGCTATCCACCAGATGTGGGAAACTCACATTCTTTGATTTGAATCAGGTATAGGAGAATTTTGAACTTCACAGGGCAGACTGAGGGTTCCAGCCACTGGGTAGGCTATTACGGAGTTTCTTGTTTTTGAGAGGATAGGGAAATTCTTGAAATCGCAAATATTTCAACAGGCTGAGAAAATTGTTTTCCACTCAGTTCTAATTAGATCATAGGTTCAGTGGAAATTGTAATAATTTCTGACTTTGAAAAATGTGATGTTTCATTGGCTTCAGCAGTTAATCAATGATTGAATTCACTCGATATAAGTTTACTTAAGTAAACCAGAAAACAGATGTTGTGTCTCATTCATTTTTCTATATAGGCTCAGAAAGGTAATTACTACCAAAATTTGGAAATCCTAATCTCTGACAACTGAATTAAGTTTCTATGTGCATATACTATATACCATCAAATGTTCAATAGTTGGGAGTTAGACATTCTGGAGCTGGCCTAAGGGAACCTTTCAAGACTTTGGGGATTTATGAGAGGTCAAAGATTACTAGGAAGTCTGACCTAAATGCTTCATGTGAAATTAAAAGAAAATAAGAAAACCATTTTACATAGAATCAAAGTGGAGTTGTTGGAAAAATTAAGACAAAGAAAACACTCATCTGGTGCTAAGATAAATTAGCAAAGATAATTTCCAGTTATGTAACTTTCTTTGTGATAGCTTTCTGCTTGCATAATAAATTATTTTAGTTTCACAATATGAGATCAGATAGCAAGGTTACAATGGACATTTAACAGTGAATACTAAAGATTAAGAACATAAAAAATAAATAGCTCAATTCATTCTATATTTGTATCAAGTCTATTCCTCAGCACAGCTTATGATAAATTGTTGTCCCAATGTAATAATGGTGAGGGAGGGTCTTCTAGGAAAAGGGAGAACAAAATATTGTTTAGAAGGGAATACCCTTTGTTACAAGTTTGAACTTATTAGAACAATGATTAATTTGAGGTCCACATTAAAAAAAAATCAAAATTTGTGAACTTTGATGTGGAACAAATCTTTCATCAATCTAGAAACCAAAGTCTTTGCATTATATGCAGCTTTAAAGGTTGTTTCACTAGATGTCTCTTTAGCACATAAGTTATGTTTAGGTCCCACTTGACAACTCTGCTGATGTTGTGTGAGCCGCAATAGATCCTATGCTTCTTTCTCTTTGCCATGCAATTTTGAAAAGGGTGAGTAAAAAATTCTGTATTTCTGCCAATGTAATGAATAGGTAAGTTTAAGAAGTGTTTTCACATAGCTTTTTTTAAATCGTAAATGTGGTCTGACCCATAATATTTGTTAAAGGATTGTAGTTTGTATTGGAAGGAATTGAAAATCTGAGAAATTCACAGTAACTTAGAACAACTTCCTGAATTAACACCAAGTTTTCATTGTCAGCTGCTGCTTAATCTTGTTTATAGAGACAGTCCTCTGATCCTGTTGAAACCTCAAGAAAAAGGACATTATCCAGAGTCTTACATCATTCTGAGATGAGTGAACTCAAAGGAATTACATCATGATGCTTGGTAAATCCTATGACCTTAACTCTTTCATTGCCTTAGGATGTTTGATTTTCATCCAGGAAAGTACATCTAACTCCCTTACTCCGTCTAGAGTGAAATACCACTTCGTTTATGAATCTGGCATGGACAGAGTTATAGTACAAGATAAGTGGCAGTTGTCAGCCCTCCAAAGAAGAATGTGCTTTTAGAGAGGGAGCTGATGCACATTTTATCATGTGGTAAAACACCCCTCCTTGAGGTTAGCGAGCAGCAAAAGGCTGTTGTGCATCAAACAGTCTGAAAATGCACTTCAGTTATGCTACTGACTTTTAATTTTTTATTTTGTTACACTGATAAAGATATGCGTGATTAAAAGCCTACAATGTTTGGCTTAAATATTCAACCTGGAATCTAGTCTACAAGACCAAGGAGTGACAAAAAGGTGGTGCTGGTTTATATTGTCATTAAATTGAAATAGTACCTCTAGGGATTACCTAAATGAGTTTTTTGGTCAAGTATCTGATATCCTATATGTCAATAAAATAATAAGTTGTGCAAGAGGTTGAAACAAAAAACACATAATCTACCTGATGAATTTAGCCTTTTTTCCTACTGGTGCATTGTTCCTTATTATATGAGGATATACACAGAGTTATGTGACAATCCAAGGATTTAGGATATTTTATTTTAACATTTGAATATCTCCTTGCATGAATTAGTTTTCTGCAAATTTTCAGTGTTTCTTATCCATATCTTATTACTTATCTGTTAGTGACTGAATTACTCCATAAATGGGTGAAAGCATTCAAACATGCCTATGTGAGGCTAGTGCTGTGGCTATCAGCTTCTGCACAGATGACCTTGCAGAATTTTGTGAGAAAACTTACAAGTAAAATTTGATGATACAGCTGTTGTGAGGAAAGGTCTGGGGCACAAGAATATGCAAAATGCATCCTTTTTTTTTTTTTTTTAAAGGAATGACCCTTTTTTTTCCAGCTAGAAAATTCATGCTTAGAAATATTGTTCCAGAAATGGTGCTTCCTGCACTGATCTATCTATGTTGATTTTCTTCACAAAAGCTTAGTTTGGGGAGGTTGAAGAGATTTGTATTGATAATTTTCATATTTTGACTGGCATTTGCTTCAGAAAAAGTGACTGGGGAAAACAGAAAGAAAGAAGGTTAAGTTTTCCCACATAATTTCTTCTAGCCTGGGGAACATTTAGTAAATTGTAAAGCCAGAAATCAGGAACTGTCATCCTAGCACCTTTCAAAGATTTCTGCTAATGTTCCTATACCTTTCAGAACCTACCTCTGAACCATACAGGGCTGAAGGCCCTAGTACAACAAAGGTACTTGCCATCTGCTTTGCCATCATGCTAAATGCACTATTCCTGTAATCTGCGTGGACACAATAGATCTTTTCGCTGTGTCATCTGAAGAGTACTATTGCTACAGTCTGTTCATTATCATCTCTTCTTGCAGGCTCCCTGTCCCTCAGATCAATTGGCTGATATCAGGACTCCCTCACATACCAGGGTAGCTCCAACAGCTAACTCATCCTAATAGGAATGGGAAGGGCTCCTACAAGGGAGAGGTCAGTTGGCAGCTCTGAGGAGGACAGGGATAATAAGGTGAGGCCAGCAATAATCAGGCAGGAACTATAATTTCTTTCACTAGCAGAGGTGGAGCTAGAAGAGAACATACACCCACAGCCTAAGTTTCTCTGTCATTCTCATAAAGGCTAGGCCAACTGTAAAATTGTATCAGTTGTATCATTTCCACAGTAAAAAATGTGGACCGTTAACTCAAGTGAGAAAAATGCATGCTTTTGCTTTTAGAGGTGCCTAGCTCAGGCTCCACGTGTGGCCCAAACATGAGCCTTGTTACATTTGTCTGTGCTGTCTGTAGCCACTAGATCGTAACCTGCCACTAACAGAAACTGGAACACCTGAGTGTTTCCCTGCGGTCTGACAAACGCCTGAGTAACGCTTGGCAGAGCACATGTCCATATCCTTCTGTAGGTTAGCTCCTCTTGCAGTCCTCTTCAATATCCCTCAGTGCCGAATCATAACTGAAGTGAAAGAGGTTTACAGTATGAATTTGCGGTTTGCAGATCAACATATATAAAAATTGGGTTAGGATCTTTCAGTTATCATTAGAATAATTTCTTTTTATTGCACAGCATTTTATTTAAGTAAAATATTAATTTTACTTTTCTAATTTTAATACTTTAAATGTATTTGATTCTCCCTGTTCCCTTAAACACAGAGCAGGGCAACTATTAGGMTCTTTTTCAAGAAGATTAAAAGCAGCATGTGGGAAATTCTGTCAGTCTTTAAAAGAAAGTGAGTGACTGTAAGCTGCCGTAAGGTCAGAGCTGGCTTCATTCTCATAGGTGTGACACTACACTGGATGATTCAGGAAGCAGTAATGCATTATGCAGCGCTATTCATCTGCAAGTCATCAGTTTGAATCCTGCCTGATTTAAACATAGTTTCCATCTGAAAGATGCACTGTGCCCCACCCCACTCCCAACTGCCCTATCAAATGATTTCAGTGGGAGCTGCTTCCAGCTCCACCATTGTAACTCACAGTCATGGTATATATTTTCAGGACAAGGACTATCTCCTGCTCAGTTTGTGTAGCAGTCTAGCAGTCTGGGCAGGATTGCTTAATGAGACCTCCTGTAAGAGTGGCCAAAATCATTGGACTTGCTCTAAATGTAAGGAATCTGGCTATACTCTCATTGTCACTGGAGTGAGCAGGGAGGTCTAGCTGATGGATGATCAGACCTCACAAATGTAAAGAACTGTTGCTCTTGTAGGTTGCTTTTACATTTGTGTAAGTTTTGAACTTCAGGACTTGAGAGAACTAGCTTTTTTCTATGTTCACCTCTACAAAAATCACTAAAACCAAAACTCATTTTTGTGTTTTCAACACAGAGTCATGCAAGCAACCTCAGCTGCAGTGGTGTTCTACATTTCTTCTTTACCTGAATGGACTGAAAAACAAATACTTGCCCAACCAAACCAGTTTCTCAGTATCCTTAATAGCTATTACAGCTACTTGTGCTTGAAAATAACATAAGATTTTCTTCTGGTTATTACACACAGTATGTTTGACAAGAGCGGTCACTCCCCTGAAGAATTTATATTCCAAGATTCCAGTGCCACAGTTGGATCCATGCAAATTAAAATCAGTGGGTATCAATAGAACTTCAGGATTTGCCAAGATTAACTTCATTTTATGATCAGAACACAGGACACAGAAGAAAAGAGGAAATCCAGAAGAAAAAATATATATTTGAGGGTATTGGCATTGCAAGATGTGAAAAACAGGTTTTTGGAAGGATTTGTCTGTTACATGAAGTAGTATTTTTGGTTGTTTGTTAAGGATCATTAGAAGGGGTAATTCTAAAGTCATTACATTTTAAAATCATTTAAGGCAGGACAAAAAGTACTGTATACATGTGTATACTGTACAGTAGGGAAAAAATATCCTGCTTTCAGAGATATTAGGATAATAAAACAGTTTGGTTGTATATCTTTTGTAGTAATTTAAGTAGGAGATGGAGRGAATATTTACTAAAAAGCATAAATATTATTTAAATAATAAATCTCTATTCAGTACTTTTGAATATTGATAAATAAAAGATGGAACCCAGGAAAATACAGTTGTTTATATTATGTCAGTGTTCCCCTGAATGAGATCACAGTATAACTGAATAAAATATATGTATCTTGAAAGCCATTAATTAGCCAGCATGTAATAGTTCACAAGACCTGTTAATATATGGGACTTCTGGGAGTCTTTTCAGATTGCAGCAATTGATTTTGTCTCAGAGCCAAGAAGTGGAGAGTGGTTCTAATATTTTTTTTCCTCTTCCAGAAACATACCTGATAAATCTGGCAGTGGCTTTTCTTTTCTTACCCTCTGTTCCAATCAGACCGTAATTACTCTGGCATCAAGGTCAAGCAACTTGGCTAGCTCTGAAAGATATCAGCTGTTTTTCTCATGCTTGCTGAACCTCTCTTAGACAAATTTTGCATTGTTTTTTGTGTCAGTTTTATCATGGAACATCGTGCTGCCATCTGGGAAGAAAAACACCATGGTACAGGAGCAGCTGGTGAATGAGAATGGCCAAATAAACATTGGCACTCACTCTGCCATTGGGTGCGATAAGAGGGCTGAGGCCAAGCCAAAAGAGACGGCCCCAAACTGCTGCTGCCATCCTTCACTGTCCCTTTCTCCCTTATCTCTATTTAAAAACACAGCTATCATTCATTTTAGAGAAGGGAAACCAAACCTAACTATCAGGTGGTGGATATGCCCTTCTGAAGCCTGGAAAACAGAGATATCCACAGTCAAAAGCATCTAAAGTGTCTTTCCAACTGACTGAGTGACTGGATACTTTTATTTCACTGGAAAAATAACAAGAACATTTTGCATTTCTGTAATGACTCTTGTCATAGGAGCTCAAAGCACTTTAGACATAAATTAATACTCTAAGCACTTTGAGAATGGGTAAGAAGCTACTAGTTTCTTTTTCACAAACAGGGATCCTGAGGCACAAAGAAACAAATACCTGAATTGCTCAGGGTTGGAGATGGAGTTTGTGTTAATGTCAGGAATAAATCCTCTTTTTCCCAACTTCTATCCCTTTATCTCTACCAGCAGCCCAATTTTCTTTCCAGACACTTGAGGCTGGCCCAGAAATTTAGGGAGCCAATGTGCTTACGAACAACGTACGTATCAAACTTTTACCTCCAGAAATACAATGTCATGCAAGATTGTATTGTTATTCATTTTCTAGAAAGTTGAGTTGCATTTTGGGGATCCCTTATATGCAGACACATTGCAAAGTAGTGGATAGAGGAACTACATCCAGCCATCCTTTGGCACAGACTTTCTAAAAGGTGTTTGTTGGGGGGAGTTGATTCTTAACTCTTAGACACTGAATTTCTCAAAGTAGGTCCTTGGATATCAGCATATGTATGCTTGCATTTGCAGCTTGGGTCAGTTGAGAATCTATTTACATTTGGCACAGACTGGACACATATAGACATGCAGCCGTTACAGTGCCTGTGGTTGCCTGTCACCTAGTAGTTTTACTTAAAATGGGGAAGTTTTACTTAAAATTAAAAAAACACTTTTTTCCTTAGTAATTAGCAAGATTGGTTGCCAGATAACAAGCTTAAATTTTGAAAGTGGCAAAAAGTAGTCTATATGGTATTTAAAATTAAATATGGATTATTCTTTATATTTCTTTCTGTTCTATGTTGCTATAGCAAATATAGGCTCAGTTGCCCACTCAAGCTTGACTGCCAACAGTCTTTGCCATCTGATGGCTGTTTGGGGAAGAGTTTAATAATTTCAGTCCATTTCCCAGTGATAACAGCTGTCTTCCTCACAAAATCACATATGGCACTAACTGGCCTGCCTGTCAGCCCTAGTAAGGCTAACATCATGGTCTTAGCATCATCTTTCTTTTGTAAAGAAGATCATGGCCAAGGTACACTAGTGAGCCATTCTAAAGCAGCTTAAATAACAATGATCCTAAAGTGCTTGCTCTGCCCTAACATCCCTCAGATTATTTCTGTTATTGCTGTTATTTCTTATTTTATTATTATTATTTCTGTTATTACAGAAATAAGAGCAAAGATTAGTCCAATCCAAAATCACCATATTTTGCTTTCTTATGTCTTCTGTGCAACTGCAAAAGACCAAAGAGCCACAATTCAGGGGCTTTTAACAGCAGGAGGAATCATCATCCAGTCTGACCTCCTGCAGTAGCCCAGGCCATAAAACTTCAGGTGATTTGTAAGGACAGGGAGCAAAAACAGGCTGTTAATCAATGAGCAGTGGAGCTAATGAAACCTTGCTTCCTCTCAGTCTGTATCACATGTATGCAATCCTCTCCCCATTGCTTAACTGGCAACCCTTGGTCCCCTGTACAATTCTTCTGGTTCCTCCTATTTCCTTGGAATGGAGGGACGCTAATTCAAAGCTCCCAGTAAGTGTGTGATGTTTGGCTGTTGCCTCTCTGTGTGCTATAGCAGGCTGAATTCTGCCTGCCTTTCTCTCTGTGAGGGAACTGTTTTATGTCTCTCTCCTCTCCCACTCTATTCGTACTCATGAACCTGGAACATATGCCTTTCCAAAGTTGTGGGGAGAAGAAAGGAACTTTGCAGATGGATGTGGTCTGCTGTCACATCAGCCTAGCTTCATTAGAAAACTAAGCTACTTACACAGTCATGGAGAGTGGGGACCCTGAATCACAAGACATGAACAGTTGTGCCACATCAGGCAATGTTTATCAGGTGGCCAACTGCCCTCTTATGGCTAAGAGTGGTCCCTTACCCCAAGAGATTTGTCCTAACGTTTTTATTTTCCCAGAATGACTTCTCTACCCCATGGAGAATGACGGTGCTGCCAGCTGTTAAACTTTTCCACCAAAAAAATAATAAAGGAAAAGAAAAATTAGAAAGTGAAATGTGCAAAAGATGATGGAAAAGAACAGAGACAAAATCAGACTAAATCATTTTTCAATAAATATATTTGGTAAAACTAAAAACTGCTCTAAATCACTGGTTTGACTCTCCCAAGGCATTTTCAGAAATTGGCGTTATAACTATTTTACAGACTTTGAACTCTCCTACCAAAAATTTCAGATCCAAAATATCCTAAATTAAAAACATTTACAAACCAAAAAAAAAAAAAAAATGTATCTGTGATTCAGACAGTACCAAGGTTCAGGAGCCAACTAGGAATTTTTGTAGACTGATACTGGTTTTGAGTTGGAACCACTCAGATGTGGGGTAGTTACTGTAGTACCCTAACAACATGTCAGCAGCCTAGTGGAAATCTGCTGTGGCCATCTGGTGTAGTACAGCACAATACAAAAATATCAGTTCAGGTCCTGAAAGTAGTTTAAGTTTATCTGTTTAGTATTACATCTATGTTAATTAGCCATAATAACATGTCCTAAAGCTAGCCCTAGTATTGTCTAATTCCTCATTCTGGGTACAATATTAACTGCATTCTCTTTTAATAAAGTATTTCAGTTAGTCCTGATTGTAAGACAAAGTGATGGTAACCAGCCAATGTCTGAGAGATATGATGTCTATTTTGAACTGTAAAAAGTTAGTGTGTTTGGGATTTTAGTTTCCTTTTTCCTGCCAAGGTTTTCTGCTACAGAGATGGAAATTCTGAAATTTTGTTTTGCACAAGAACTGTGTAGCTTGACTGATCCAAACTTTGCAGTTTTCCTTCCACACTCTACTGTGCTCTCAAGCTTTACTTTAATTTAACTGTCTGATTGAACTCAGTATCTCAATGAGAACAATACCTAAAAATGGTTTCCCAGCAAAACTCGTTCAAAGTTTCCAAAAATATAAACAAGTTCAAAAGTAACCGAACACAAACCTGTTGTGATAGTGAAATCTCAACTATATGATATGACAGCATCAGGTCACCAGACAGAGGGGAGGTTATGAGTGTGGTCTTGGAAAAATGATTCTATGCTTTCAGAGCATGTGGCAAGGAAAAGCTTGAGATGCTGGGAGATGTGGCATTTAGCATGTTCCCAAGCTGCAATACCACTCCCTCACTCAGAAACACAGATCTGCTGATTATTTGTGCTTGGCCTAGGAGAACGCAGACTAACAGTCAGATATGTTGCAAATATGTGAAATGCAAGCGCAATGCTTGAGAAGCATCAAGTGGGGACCAAAAGAAGGAATATATGCTTCAGATGTACTGATATACAAGACATACAATGGCATTCAAGATAGGTCATTGGAAGAGAAGCAGTGAATCTAAAGAGCACTCAGAACAAGTACTCGAGAGATTTGGATTCTGTTTCTGTTTGCCACTAGTCTGCTGGATGATTCTAGGCAAATCACCATGTCAGCATGATTAGCTTCAGTTTTGTCATCTGTAAAACAAAGATGACCTCAGTAACATCCCTTATAAAATGCTATGATTAAAAATGCTTTGCTATAGAATGCTTTTTTCTGATAGAAAGCTCTATGCAAGACCTGGGAGTTACTGCTTATCTCACAAACCATTCAGTGCATCCAATCTCCATGTCCATCTGGTGACAACATTGTTTCTGTTATTGGCTCTCTGGTGAGTTGGCAACCTGCTTTTCACACCAGTTCTTAATCACAATTCCAGCAATTTATTTCATGGACAAGTTCTGTTAAGGAAGTATTAAACTCAACATTAAATATTTTAATATAGTGATGCAATGAGAAACAGAAAGAAGGAGGCAACACTGTATAACTGCTCTCAGAAGTCTGTTGATCAGTCTCCCAGGGCCATAGCATGTCAATCATAGCATTTAAAAAAAAATCTTCACTCTGGGTTCTGTAATAGCAGAAGATTCAGAAGATCCACCATCTCCATATGGTAACTCAGGACTGGCCTGTTGATCATGAGATCGGATCAGTCATGTTGGTGCCAAAAAGCCCTTTCTAAAGAGTTCTTAAAAACAGAGTTAAAGTGAAGGCATGCAAATGCATCCGGTGTAGAGCAACTGGAATCTGCTTTTTTATTTCCTGTAGATATGCACCAAAGAGGTGCCCAGGGAATAATGCATGAGAAAGGAAGTAATAGTGATGGGGAAACAAACTAATTTCTGTAGGTAAAATGACTTAGTTACAAAGAGCAGTACTAGTCTGCCCTTACAAGGCAGATGAATTGAGGTCCTTGCCTTAGCTGGCTGTTCCATCATGAAGGTGTTACAATTGTGCATCTTAGGCTTGTACAGGCAAAGAACCTATATATGGCAATTGCTTTTGGAACTGTCTTGTATAGATATATCCAACTTAGTTTTGCCCCTAGTATCTCAAGTACCAGTAAAAGTCTAGCTGCAGCAGCATGGAAATCATTGACGACTGCAGAAGTATCCAAATGAACTAGATAAATATTCAAATGTTTCACATGAGAAGAGGGTCATACAACTGTGACTACAGAGTTCTCAGACATCAAGCTAGATAGTTTGAAATTATCTTATGTATGCTCTCAAAAACAGCATTTGCTGTGTTTGTTTTGCCCTAATGTATGCTGGCAGTAGGTATTGATGTGTTATATTCATCCTGTCCACAAGATGTCAATGCACCCTAAGAATTGTAGTGCACACATATGCTAGTTTTTATGTAAGATGAAGCCTGAGTATTTGTGTGTTTCTGTTTTGTGTGAGTACAGTGCCTTGGCCACCACAGCCATCGTTCTTACTGGGGCCGCTGAGGAAATGTCACTTCCAGTAATAACTAACAATAATAATGACATAGATCACTGTGTCCTGCAGAAGGAATCTGGGGGGAGGGATCTCCAAGAAAGGCCTCTGTCATTCAGTCTCCTATTTGTCCTGTTTGGAAACATGGGGCGATTCATCAGGATATGGTGGTTAGCAGTGTACATGTGCTAGAAGGAAAAGCAAAGTCTTTTAACTTAAGCGTCATGCCTGAATTCCCAGATGGGAACTGCTCAACACCTGACTCGCTGAGAGCATGGGCAGAATGAGTCTCTACGTATCAACAGCTGTCCTTGTTGACTGATACATTCCAGTATAAAAAAGGACAAGAATTAGACTTATGGAAATTTGTATTTGTGCCTGTCTTTACTGAAAGCTTTATTCTGCTCTCATTTACTTTAGACTATTGCTGAAATAACATGAATGCTCTGAAGTAAAATCAACAGGTAAGGAAAAGAGGTTGTTGCTTCTAATTGTAAAGGACTTTTGAGCTCCTCAAATGAAAGGCATTAGGGAAATGCTAGTTCTTATTATGTTTTAGTGCTTTACACATCTATTTGCATCATGTTACACATAGCTTAAGATCAGAATATACCTATTTGTTGTCTGAAGCCACACATGCAACCTCCGTGGTCTGATCTGGTCCTTATTTGCCTTGATTCAGAGTCAGATGAGATGGCACAAGAGGCCTACTTTAGACTGTTTAAATTTTGACTTATGTCAGCAAGACCTAAGTGTGTGCAATTGGTATATCTGGAAAGGGAGAGGACAGGGTGGATACTTTTACTGGCATTCCCCCAGGGAAGAAGCAGCCAGCATTTATGAACATATTTCAGTAAGACAGTAACTGCTGCCAGTTTGTCAGAAGCCAAGTTTTGCCAAGTGCCTGTTCAATTTTTCCATAGACCTTCAATATTTTCTTTCAAAAAGGAGGACGGAAAGTGAACTGAATGTCACTTATTACAACAGAGATGCTAAATTTGTCCTTTTTTTTAATCTTCTGGAGAAATATATAATTGCTTATGGTTAATTTTGAGTAATATAAACTACAGTTCTAGCATTGTCATTTCCTCACATTTTGATTAGAAGGCAGCTTATTCTGTTCCCTCCTACCTCCATAAATAATTTTATGGCATTAGTGGAATTAAAACAACATGAAATAAGTTTAGAATCACCTTAATGTAATCCCATGGGTTGTTAGGTGCCTAATACATGATGTCTTGATCCTGCTTTCACTGGGATAAATCTGGAGTAACATTCATGTATGTTTGCTCTTCTACTAAGCAGAACAGAAAGAGAGGGGGCCCTTTCCAACCTTGAGATCCTTAATTAAAAGGTACTAAAAGGGTTCAAATATTATTATGATTTACTGCGATCAAAATTCACTTGTTTGTATCTTGCCGATAGCGTAGAAAATGCAGGTCTTTTTAGAGTTTGCCTTTGTTTGTTTGTTTTCTCTTTGTTGATTCTGAACAATAACATGCTTCAACTTTTTTTTTTTTGTCTGAGGGAAGTTTCACCAACTTAACAGTAATACCGACAAAAGCTTTCATCATAAAATCAGAGACAAAATATCTGTATTTCATTATATATCTATCTTGCCAATGAAAGGAGGAAAAATTAGTATCCTTTCCTACAAATATAAATGATAGGAATTACAACTAGATATGGTGCGTAGGAAAATACATCTCCTTTTCCCCATTATGAAAACAGCTTCTTTCAGGAACAGTTCGGACACAAAAATCATGCTTATGGGACCTGGTGTTCTCAATGGCAGGCTTCCACCTGTGGAATCTGATACTGCTTCAGATATTTCAGTCTGGCTATTTCTAGCACTTCGTGTAAGTCAAATGCATGTCTGTTTTCTACAAGCTGGAATTTGGAATCTCTAAGCATTTAGAACCAAACTTTTATAAATGGTAAAAATGTTACGTTCCCAACACTGAAATGTTTTGGTCTTGATTCTGGCTTTAACTAGGTTGATGGGGCTGATGAGACTGAGAACGGACTGGTTGCCACTTCAGTGTAGCAGATACAGTGTTGCCCGTGAATTCATACCCAGCCTTCACCCTGGCACTTGCTGGTTGTGGCTGCAGCTAGAAGTACCAAAAAGCCCAGAGAAATGTGGTGGAAAATGTGTTTTAATAGTACATGATGGAAAAAAAAATCTGAACAAGACTTACATAAGATGAAATAGGAACTAAACTGGTTTTCTTTTGAATCTTTAATAACATTTTACTCAGCAAGAATACATACATGTCTCCCAACTAGGAACATCCTGAGATCCAGGTCTGGCAATGTCTCTTTGTTCTCTGTCTCTCTCTCTCTTTTTCACTCTTTCCCACCCTTGCTGCCCATGTTTATTTCAAACACATCCCCCTGAAAATAAATTATTTCCTTTCTTCTCTTTTTCTGCTTTGGTAAATGGTGAAATAGCTAAGTGTTGTCCTTTATAAAACACCATCTTTAGCATAAGGTGACAACTACTGGGCCAGTTAATTTCTTAGAGATGCATCAGTTATATTCCTTTCATGTTTTGATGGGTTTCATTATGACCGTAACTTTTAAAGAATTATTTTTTTCCTCAAATGAAAGCTAAGAGTCTAGACAGCAGTTAAAACAACTATTCCTAATCCCGTACAAATTTTTTTCCTCTTGTTTCTCAAGCATGTGCCTTTCCTTATACATGCACCCTATAAATAACATTTTTGCCAGTAAAAAGGGAGGTAATCCAGTTTGCTGCTTTCAAGAGGAGAAACTATGCTGAATGCAAAAAAGAGCTAGGAAAGCAAGTAACAACCTAAAAAAAAAATCTCTATTTCAAACACAGTATAATGCACATAGAATGAGAATTAAAATAAAGCTTGTATTTGTGTGACCAGTAGTCTATATGTGACTTCCTCTCATCAGGAGAGTAAGCTTAAGGAAGCTTTAAAGATGCTGTTTTCATAGTGCACTGAGAGACAAGGATAGCTTCAAATCCTCTTGTTTGACTGTTCCATGGGGCATAGGCACGCATGATTTCACTTCCTTCCTGTAATGAATCATTAAGAGTTTTCTATTTAACAAAAAGACCTTCTGTATGCAGTGTCTGAATTGTGGTAATTATAATGTTTATTCATTTCCATCAGACTGGTAGGGAAGACAGATCAATAGACAACATTTTGACCTGAGGCCTGTGAGATCCAGACTTTATGTCTGTTTTGTGCGAGACCTCAAACAAATCACTTTGACACAGATATCTTCAAAGATACCTAAGAGTACCTACAACTATGGTTTTCTCTATTTCAGGTGACTGACCACCTCTGTGGATCCTGCTCTTAGTTTGGACATGCCTACATTGTCTTTTGATGGTAGTATTCATGGCCGGGGAGTGAGATTTGCCTGACCAGATTTAGCAGTTTCCATCTAAATAATTGTCTAGACTTTCTATGGTCAATGGAGAGAAATAGCCTTTGTAGGGTGTGATTCGTCTGTTCTCTAAGCAGTTGATTCACGCCCTCAAAGTGCCTATTTCTCTCCATTGGCTAGAAAAGAACCTTAGCCTTCATTGTAGCTACCTGAAATTGGGTGAGATGCTGTGGGCAGCAGATCCCAGGACTCCAGGAACATCTAGAGGTATGTAATGTATGACCTAAGAGCTTTAATAGTATGTCTTGGTATGGTCAGGCAGGATGTCAGCAGCTGCTGGAAGGACCTCTACAAGATAGCTATGAACACATGAGAAAAGAGACATATTCACAGATCTTCTTTAAGAACAGTGCAGAGTCTAACACTTCCATATTTCACTAAAGTATTGAGGACAAATAACCAAAAGATTGTGAGAAGCTTGACTACTATAGTGTTCAGGGCCATATAAAGGCCAGCTGAGATGGATAAGCCTGCTGTTTGGAATTACGTGCTTTTGTGTATCATGATCTTCTGCACAGTGGTGTCTGCCAAGTGTGCTACAAAAGCATTTCAAGTACTCAGGCATTCAGAATGTCACTCCGGAAGCAGCTAAATTATTGCTGATTAGATATATACCCACTGAGAATTAAACTCTTTTCCATCTTTGGGTTTTGCTTGTGTTTTTTTTTTTCTTGCCACTTCTCTTCCCCCCTACCCCCAGGTTTTTTCTCTAGAAATTTTTCACATTAACAGAAAACAGTTCAGCATGTAGGTAGTGATCCAGAACCACTATTAAACATCTGTTAAGTCAGGCAAAGCCAGGAAAAACTTCAGCTGGATTGTAATTGTTCTTGAGAGGGTGAGCAAGGGAAGGGAGAAAGCACACAGAGCACAGGAGGCAGCCAAAGTCTGTTTAGATTTGGGGATTATTTTTTTTTCCAGAATCATAACTGTTAGAAGGAAGCAAGTGGCTGAGGTTCTTACCCCAAGAGGTATACAGTTGAGTAGATTAATAAGATTGACTTATGTTCCGCTTCTCCCACTCTTTGCCTTTTTTTGAAGTGCTCAGACATGAAGAGGGTTATGGAGAACATAGTAGCTGTCGTTCCTACGTATTTTGACAGAATGCCTCCAATAACATCTCCCACTCCAAAGTGGCAATGCTACACTAGCTATCCACTGGCTTGGAAATTGTGATTATCTCTATGGAAGGAAGGTATTAACATCTAGCATTTTGAGAAACAAGTTTTGGTGAATCTTTCCCCTGTAATTAAAGATGTTTCTGCCTCAAGCTGTCCATTCCATTCCTCTGCCAGAAGTTACCACAGAATCAGTAGAGCGGAACATGTGTAGCACATCCACAGAAAAAAGCTTGGTGTCCTAGGATAAAGCACTGAGGAAAACTGACCTGAGCTGGCACTGTCTAGGTGGAGCAGTTAAGATATTATTATTTCTGCATTTTATTTCTGCTAACTTTGGTACAGGAACAGTAACCTTTGGCTGGAGTAGGCAGCTAGCAGCAGTAAGGCCTTAACTCTAGAGCAGCTCAGCTATTACAGCTCCTACTAATTTGACACTTTATTAATAGAAACTACCATGAAATCTCCATGTGCTGTTACAGAGCCCTAAATGTTACTTGCTTTCATAATGGCACAATGTGTATCCAAGTGTGAAATCTGAATGAAGCTATTGCAATATAAACTCAAAGTGTGTAGCTTTTCATTCAGAGGAGCAGGGGCAGAATGCTATCAGTCTGACTGAATCTGTTCAAATAGAGTTGCCATCTGTTATCATAATGCCTTGTTATCTAATTAAAATGATATGACTGGATTACAACATTTTGAATAGTATTTTTTGCTAGACTGTCCCTGACTCTACAAAATTTACCATTCTGCCTGACTGCCTCTGCACCTGCTAATACAGACAGTGTAAAGAAATTGCAAGCTTCTCATTTATTAACTGTATGGTCAATAAGCTAGTTCTGAACCTGAAAATATTTCTGCATTTTAAATTTTGACTGACTGTATCCGGTAGTCATTTCTCTATTTTTTGAGGAAGTGAATAATTTGGGTATGAGAAAAGTTTCTGCAGCACTTCTGTATATGTATGGCCCATGGGTACTAAGGATGCAAGTAATCAAGGTGGGTGAAATTATGTTTAAAAAACTAAATATTTTTTGTTTTTAAATAAGTTAAGTGTAATGAGTTCTTCACTTTCTTCCTATTTTATAATCCTAAACTGATAATTATGAATGTCTGTTGTTTATATCTCTAACTCACTATAACAGAATTTTTGATCTTACGGAGTTGTGCATTTAACATCTTTTCTGGAAAATACAGATGAACATTCCATTTGGCATTAGTTGAGCTTCCATTTTTACATCGTGTTTTTGAAGAGACAAATAAAAGCAAATGTAAAACGGTACTAGCAACTGAAATCTGTGTTTGTAAGAATAAAAACAACTATTGACTAGAGAATTAACATGATGACTAAGAGGGTGGGGCAAGTCTCTTAATCAAAGACTCCATTATTTTAGATCTCTAAAGCACATTTATTATACTTAAATAAAATGTTCAGTCTGATAACTGCAGAACCTCTACCAATACTGGACAAAAAGTGTTTCAAAATATGTTTTATAACTGTATTTACAATTTTTTGCTTGTAAAGCTTTTAGTTTACAGAAGCTAGAATACTGTATCAGATTGGATTTCCCAGTTGCTATCCAGTCCTGAATGGCACCATGAAAGTTTATTCCCTAGAATTCTCATCCAGCTTAAGGTACATTTACCTGTTGTAGTCCAGTCTTTGGCTACTGATAGGTCCCTATAGAATTCCAATGTCCACCTTTGAGCCAAGTACAGGGATGGATTACATACCCATAAAACACCCTGTTCTGTGACTCCGAAAGTCTATTTTACCACATCATATTAGGTATCAATACTACTGCTGTTATCAATGCAGTTAGCCATGGCATTAGTTCTGTATCCTACTTTGTGCCATTTTGCCTGTCCTGAATCTACTCTGCACCCTGCTGTACTTTTGCTTTTGCTCCCTTTCTGTCACCTCTCAAGTTCCTCAGTGTTGCTTTCAGTTTTACTATTCTAGTGGTGAGAGGGAAAGGACCTGAATGTTGGCCATGCTCTATTCCCTTCCTCTGTCAATCAGCACTCTTTCTTCTGGTCTCCACAGAGCTGGAGAAGAGCTGCCATAGATATGGGATATGTGGGTCCCAGGTAACCATTGAATGAGGAAGAGGGATTCGATAAAGTATCTCTCAGTTTCCAGTGCCATTTGGCACTATAGCATCCACCTAGCACTGAAATTCTCCCYAGACAGGTTTTGGCCTCAACCAAATATGCTCAGACTAGTAAAGAGTGAGAAGGTTCCCCATTCATAGTCCTTCACCCTCCTAAAACCCCACTAACTTTTTATTCAAAAGGTTCAGAATTAAGATATGCTGTGGTACTATGATATTTCATATTGTGAAAAGATTCAGATGATGTCAGCAACCACTAGTCCACCACAGCCTCTAAGCCTTGTTCACCAATGCCTTATTTTTAAGATGCAACCTTTTTGTGTGTGTGTGATTTTTTTCCCCCCTCCCTCTCACTAATCATCTTCTCAGTATCCCATCAGGACAGAGCTGACATTAGGTCTTGAGGGTTCTAGGCAGAAACTAATGGGGCTCTGAGTGACAAATGTGGAGTGATACCCAAGACCTAGACTTCCTCCCCACTTAAAGAGGCTCTGGTTAACATTTGCCCAAGATACTTTTTTTGTACTTTGCATTACCAGCTTACAACTAGGCCATTCCAGCTTAGTGAGGACTGCAGACTCCCGAGGATTCTTAAACCTGTGTGGAGTATGATATAATATTTGGTAGTTACAGTTTCCCTTTGAAGCCAAACCTTTCTGAAATCACTTTCAATGCCAAGAAAGATTTAAGAGAAAGCTATTCCCTAGATCTGGAGAGAAATACAAAGAACTAAAACAATAACATACTATAATATCTACCTGCAGCTCTTTTTTAATTTTGGAACCCAGTTGTGTTTCATTCACCCAGCAGATCTGAGTGGTGAATAGTAGGACCAACAACACTATTTTTGTGACTGCTAAACCCTTGACTTCCTGGATAAGACACACCTTCCAGTCAGTGTCTCCTAAAAAGAATCTCTATTTGAGACTGGTATCTGATCCTGTCTGCAGATCCTATTTTGTTCATGTTAACTTGTAGATGTTTCCTGAAACTCTTCATATTGATTATTAACTTGAAATTTCCTGGCTAATGCTGCTGGTTGTACCATTAATCTTTGATACATAACAGTGCTTGTGAAGAGTTCATGATTTGGATAGCGTTATCACGTAACTTGTCAGCAAACAAAAATTCAAAATAGTCCTTTATATCAAACTGGTGGTGCTTGAGCATTTCTGAGGAGCAAATTGAAGTTTGATTTCGGAACATCCCTTCTATGACAACATATGATGTTAGAGCTACTTATATAAGTAATGAAAAGGAATGTAGCTCTTAATCACTTTCAGTAGATACTGGACATGACATAGTAAGGCAAACTTGAGGATAGCAAACTTGATCAGTTTTTCCTCAGTTTCTTGGTTCCTCTCAGACTCTCTGTCCTACTCACACATTGGGAAACTTGCCCTATCACCTACATAAGCTACCTGGCCATCCCAACATATTCTGAAAATCTGAATAATTGCCGTGTAACCACTTCTGCTTCAAAGAAATGATCTATGTTTTTTCTGTATGTTCCCTTTGCCTTTTATGAATTCTTACCTCAAATCTAATTTCTCCCATCTAAACAGGAGGAATACTCTAAAAACTTGAATTTTCCACAGAAAATGATCCAAGTTCTCTATCATCTCTTCTCCATCATTCTGCCTACCACAAAACACATGATGAAGTTTCTTTACCAAACCAAAGGGATTTATAGATTAACTGAAAATGTCAAAAGCATTGTAAAAAAAATAGCGGAATTTTATGCTAAAGTAAATCTGCACAGCTCCATACACTTCAGAAGTAGCTACTTTACACCAGTTATGACCTACAGCATTTCAGAACTCTGCTTTCACTACTTGCATCATCAGAACTGAATAAGGCTTGCATTACTATGCTACTTGCCTCCAAAGTAAAGTTGACCTCTGCTTATCCTCCCCTCTAACCATGAGGAGATATAATTGCTGCCCAGTCCTTTAATCCATACACAGACATATCACATGCTGGTTGTATTGATGTGATAAGTCAAAGGAGGGAAAAATGGAAAGAAAATAGTTTTTCAAAATCATAACAAGTTGGGAAGAATTTTCATCATGAATTACTACTAAGTGGCTGGAGTCGTTAGGAGCTCATTTTCGACGATTTTGTTGTTACTCTTAAAGCACTTGCGAATGGTGTCACTGACATCATTTTATCGTTAAGTCACATAATATCTGGCATTTCTGGTCAACCTGTACCTTCTGAATTTATATCTCTTAAGTGAGAATCTCAGTTTCCTTTTGAAAACAAAAAGTTCTGAGCCAAGGCTACACAGAAAACTTCAAAAACAGTGAACCTTAAAAGCTAAGAAACATAAAAACAAGCAAGAATAACACCTTGCTTATTTATGCATTTATTTATTTATGAGTGCCATAATAATTAGTCTAATCTCAAGGCACTTGGGAACATCTTGATTTTTAAATACTAAGTGCTCTTCTGTAAGTAGGGAAGAAATTGTCCATTCTCCATGCTGGGCAACATCATGCTTAGAATTCCTCTCCCACACTCACCAGTGATACAGAGAATAAACATATTCTTTAGGCTCACCAGATTCTGGGATGCCTCATTATCGTTGAATCTGAGGGTTAGTAAAGAATTGGGAAGAGTCTGGAAGAGTCATTTACTCCTGATTTACACCCACAGATAAGAGATCGTATTTAGGAAAGGGAATTATTTTATTCTTATTTCCATTTTCAGCAAATTTGTCATTCTTTCCCTTTTCCATAAATGCTGAAAACAAGAAAAAAAATGTGATGAGATTAGAAACTGTGTACGATTTTCTGAGTGGAAAACAGTCTTAAAAATGCAGCTAGCTTACAAATCCGTATTAAAATGTCTAAGAAAATTGTCTCAACAGTGTTGATATTGTACATAGAAAATAATAGTCTATTTAAAATTATCCAAGTACCCAATCTTGAAAGTATTCCAGCAAGAGGATCATGTTTGAGAGAGCTTTAGGAAAATCATATTATATATTTTAAGACAACTTAAAAAGAAATGAAACTTACTTTTGTTTCTTATTTAAACAGCTTTAAGTCTTCTGTAAACAACGTTTAGGGTTCTTGTTCTCTTCAGAAGCTGACAGAGTCAGGCAGTAGCACAGCTTTTTTTCCCAGGCCATAATCAAGCAGCAGTAAAAAAATTGTTTCGTCTATTTACTATTTTGAAATCTAAGCTTATGGCAAAAGCTACTTAAGCATAACATGATGCTCATAGCATCCTGTCAGGATTAAAGCAAAAACAATAAGAACAACAGCTCCCCCTTCTATTTTAACAATAGCTGCAATAGCAAACAAAGGCTTTTACAAAGCCTCCCTAGCAGACCAGTCACTGATGATGATGATGATGATGATAAGGACACTCCTGCAAACCCACCTTCACATCTGTTTATAACACTGCTGCTACTGGGAAAAATCCCACTTCAGTAAGTCACTATCAGCAACACAGTATGACTCTTTATGGGGCTGGAGGAGGTGGGGGTAAGTATCTCTAATGGTACCTAGTGGAATCACGGCTGAGCCTGTTGGAAGAAAAGCTTTCTACAGGTGTTCGTTTCTTATTGGGCAGGTTGGGGTGGGCGTGGGAGGAGGAAGAACAAAGGCAAATAAATAGGAAAGACTGAAACAAACATAACTGAACAATGCTACCAAGCTGGGTGTCTCCAGCTATTCATCCTCATTCTTACTTCCCTCACTTAAGGTAGGAGAGAAAAGTATTCCCTTTAGGCCTTTACTTGTCTCCCTTTGCAGTCTGTCCTGAGCTGATGTTCTCTGTATCCTCCCTTACTAAAACAGCACTACATGCTCACCTCTGAGTATGAACTGCATTATAATGGATAAAATTAACACCTGAAGTCTAAACAGTACTCCAGCCCTGGGGATTTAAAATCAGATTTTTAATAAGAGTCCAGATTAATCTTAGGCTTAGCATGTAAGGGAGACAGACAGGCAGAGACAGAGAGAGAGACAGAAAATAAGAGTACGCTTAACATATAGATAGAGGCTGAGCTGAGCTCCAAGCTGTTCACCAGTGAACTAGCTGTTAGTCTCATGAGAAATTTGGTTTATTAGTTAAAGCACATCACCACCCATGGCTGCATAAATCTAAATCAGAATTGCCTAGCTCAGCATAGAGGGAGAACTGTTCAGTGTTGGTCCACTTCTGTATAGGTAGACTCAGGACAAAAGAGAAAAGAAGCATGTACTGAATTGCAAAATTAGACTGAAAATCCACTTTTGATATTTGGACCGGCAACACATTCTGTAAAACGGTCATGTCTTCTCTGTACTTGTACTCTATCAACACTACACCCTTACCACTGTTGTCCTCATCACATCTCAATTAACAGCCGTTTGCAAGTACAGCTTCAGAACATTTCTTCACAGATTCCAAATACCTGTGAAACTAGATTGGCCTTGAGTTTTGTCAGAAATACAAAACTCAGCTGCAGTTAGCAAACCTTTAAAGGAAATCCTGGTGTAAAGTTTGAGTGAACCTGGTCCTGTTTAGGGAATCTCATTGAAACCACATGAAACCATGTGAAATTCAATGGTTTTATCTGTGTTTTGCTTTGAACATTGAGTTCATTTAAACTCTAAATTTAAAAAGAAACCACAGCACTTGGAATCTGTATGAACTGACACTGAAAGTAGTGGGCCCTTGGGTTGAAATGGTTGAATTGGATACAGCCCTGTTGGTAACTCTACTATTTTGTTTTGCATATGAACAATTGAGAGTCACCATGGTGCTTTCTTTGTCTGAAATGGAAGATAGATGTGTGTATATTTTGCTAGGTACAGCCAGACTTTAATTCACTCCACCAACACAAATCCCAGAACCAAAAATATGAGCCAGAACCAGTTCAGTCTAGATAGGGGCTAGGTATGTTAGCATGGTGCACCACCTAAGCTGACAAACCTTTGTCAGCTTCAGCTAGCTTGTACAAAGTTGATGCCTTGACTACCCTAAGGCATCTCTTCATCATTTGTAGTTCACCTGCCCTTGACAACAAGAAGGGAGCTTCTGTGTACTCCTAGACAAGACACAAAGACTCCCTTGTCTTAAACTATCACTGTAAAATGAAAGTAATCATATTTATCTAAGTGCTTTGAGATCTCTGGATGAACAATGCTATATCTCTGAAATACATCATTGATGATTATTTTATGAAATAAATCACCAGTGCTGTCAACTGTAATCCTATGTCTATAATTAGGAGCATTTTTAAAAGTCTGTTCACCCTTCAAGTGCATATAGAACTTTTTTATATCATGAATACTTTAGTTCATAAATTTTTTGCTGTTTTATGTCACGCTTTTGCTGTAAATTAACATTTTGGCACAAAAACAGTGGTCTTAGTAACTGCTCAGATTTTAACTTCTTTACACATTTATACTACAAATAAGGACTGATGCCCTTTGTTTTTAGTTTAGTCTCTCATACAAAATCTTTCTAGCAATTGAAGCGGTTTTGCTAAGAGTCACTGCATAAGCATTTCCAGTGCTCTGAACAAAGAACTTGTGCCAATTTTTAGCCCACAGCACCCTACTGGCCCAAAGATATTGTAAGGATCACTTAATCTAGTGGTGCAGCAGTTTTGCCTGGGCACAGGTCATGGCAGGAAAAACTACACATCCTAGCAGTTCAGTTAAACTGGCCTCAGGCACATCCTCCTGGGGACACCAGGGAAACCACTGCTTTAGCCACTTGGCCATCGAGGTCAGCCCCACCAGGGTTCTTTCCCTGCCTCAGGTTCCTGCCAAGCCCAAAGCTGGAGCTTAAGCAGAACCAAGGAGACAGGATCAGAGTATTTTGCCAGGTCCTCCATGACCTGGAAGGCCTGATTTCTCCCAGCAAGAGGGCCTCTCCTGCTCACTCGGTTTTGGCAGATCCAGCCAAACTGGACAGCCACTGTGGTTTGGCCCAGTGGGACCTGCAGGACTGAGCCTGTAGCCTCTAGTTGTCACAAAGAAGTTCAAGGTAACTGTGAAGGATGGGTGTGCCTCCATTTTCTTTCATGAGGGCTGCAAGAAAGAGCAAAGGGCTTAAACTGATTTTGTAGATCTGTGGCCAACATACTGCTGCTGCAATGTTTCTGCCTTTCTTAAAGAGCACTTGTGTAAAATATTTCCTCCTGGGCAAATCTGGTTATGGATGAAACACGTAAGATCTTGAAATAATGAGACAAATAAATAATAAATAATGAGACAAATTTCAAAGCAAATTGTAATAGATCCTCAAACCTTCTTCTGGTCTCCTCACTGAAAAAAAACTATTACTTTAAGCTCCTTCTGCTTTCACTTGGGCTCACCTGAATTTGTGAGATTCATTCCTAGTTACCAGTGCATCACTTACATATGATAAATACATACTTATGCCATTTAATTATGAGACACCATTTGTGGCCTTGATCCAGCAAAACGCTTAAGCACATGCTTAACTTTTAAGAAAGGCTGTGAACTAATCCAAAGTCATGTGACTATTGCCTTAGGAACACAACAAGCAAAGCAGTTAAAAGAAATCAGTAAAATATATACATCAAAAGTCAGGGCTCCATCTACTTAGTGCTTCTGCAGTGTACAGCTTGGTACTAAAAAATCCAAGCTATGTGTTTGGGGTTTTTTCTGCTAATTTTCCAAAATGTGTAATTGCAAAGAAAAAATTTTCTGAACTTTAAAGACTAAAACCAGTGCTGTGTGAATCTTCGGGGACTCTGAAACAATAGATGGGTTTTTCTGAATGGGATGCAAGCTCTGTAAGTGAACTATACAAATTTCAAAGTTCAACCTGGGAGAAGCTGCATGAATTCAGCAGATCAGCTGTTACAGAGAGTGAGCTGGTTTGTGACATACTTGGGACTTTGGCAGAACCTCATGTGTTAGCCCCTTTCTCTTCCTGTTGTGGTCTAAATTAATAGCCATTCTGCTTAATTTAACCTGCAACGCTTCTCTTCTGCCTAAGCTTTAGGAAGTACTCTGGCTATTTACCCTAACGCAAGTTCTGAATGGAATTTGTATAACTACATTATTTCTATATGTTCTAGCAGCGCTGATTCATTTGTGATTTCTTGCCAAGACTAGTATTCAAGAAAAGCCCTTAGTGTAATTATAGTCGTACAACATAAATGTGTTTTTGCCATCATCATAACTTATTTTGCTCTCCAAAGCTATATGAACTATATCTTCAAAATCATGTTCTGTTGATATAATCATGTCTACACAAAGAGGGATTATTGCTTTAGCTTCACCCACATAGATACATCTGGCTTAGAGAACAGCAAAGTTGGTACAACGACTTCTAACAAAATATACCTCCATCTCTGTGGAGAATCAAGCTAGTAAAGTGCTTTAAGAGGACATTTCAATAAAAGTCTGTTACCTAAACCTGCATCACATATTTTTTCAACAGGGTAACAGATCAGTTCCCAGTTAGCTATCCTCCTTTACATTGCAGTCCTTAATGCAGTTCATTTCATAATGAACAGCATAAGTACAGTGGCTCAGTGCCAGATTCCAACAGTGAGCACCACCCTAAATAGAATTAAAACACCACAAATTAAAAGAAACTTTGGTAGAATTTAATGGTAAACATTATTCCAATAAGAGCTTCTCTTCCATCACCCGATTTGTCATTTAAATATGTTGCTCATAAAGCCTTTTCCTTTATCAAGACTGAGGAATGTGACAACATTCACTGTGGTAAATTGCTTCAAGATATTACATATATAGGAATTTTTCTTAGCATTTCTTTCAAACTATATGTTTTCCAAACACAGTTTAATATTGGTCTTCCTTATGTAAGTGTGTCTCAAGCTCCATAGTGTCAGTTTATTGACAGCTACTATTGCAGAGCTACTGTAAGGATAATCAGAATAAAACAAAATGAATGCCTTGCTCCATCTAAATCTGAACAGGTTCTTGTTTGGAGAAGTCTTATTAACTTAATTGTTTCCTCTTACACTGTACTACATTTCCTGATTGCAGTCAGAACCAGAAGTTGAAATACCAGAAAAATGTTATTTTATGTTCCAGAGGACTGTCTCCATGTCAAAGCACTTTATGAAAATGAATGAAATAACCCTTATTAACTTTTTGAGTTATCAAAGTATTACTATTCTCATTATTGAACCTAAGGTGACATAAGTCATCTGTGAAGAAGCCAGCAACTGAATCTGTATCCTCAGACTCCTATGATTATAATACTTCAAGAAAATTCTTGCTTACTTTGGAAGACCACAGATATTCAAATATTCAACAGAAGATAAAATCAAAATATTAGATGCTTACTAAATCTAATTCTTAGAGAAACATTCTTAAAACTATATATATCTTTAATTTCTATATAATCTATATAATTTCCATATAATAAAATTAATTGAGGAACCAGTAGAGCAGTGCTACTGACAGAATAGTACATTTATAACCATCCAGAGAATCTAGTGTTATGTCTATTATCAGGTCAACAAGACAATGCCATACCATACAGGTAAAATAAATATAAAGCATACAGTAAAATGTATCATTTATTCTTTTCTAAAGCTAGCAGTAACTTTTTCTCTGAGAAATCATGCTTGCCCTACACAGTCTTGCAATCTGGCAGCTCAAAAAACTTCAAAATCCTTTTTTTTTTTTTTGCTATGAGAGAACAAGTATATTGGTATGTTCATAAAATAAAAGTGACTATGTGTTCAGTGAGCATTTCATGAGACGTTTCTTGTGGGGTAATATTGGACTCTCTGTTGTAGCTGGTGAGCAAAATCTCACTGCTATCACACCAGACAACTTGTGCTGTAAAATGTGAGATACTCTTGCTATGGGAAAAAATTTCTTAAATGGACAGAGATCTGTCTCTTGTCTTTGTTCATAAAAAACCTTCTTCCCTAGCAGCTGAGTCATTTAGTGAATTTTTATTCTAGCCACATTGCTCTCCTATGTAACACTAGCTTGAGACATCTTTTTCATGAGTGGGTTTTTTATACTTTTATTGAGCAGTCCACTGCCAGTTAGTTACAGTGCTTCTTGTGTTGTTTTTTTTAGTTGCATTTGTATAAAAATTGTTTCTTTTGGCTGTGATTCTCATTTCTTGCCAATCTTGAAGCAGAGCTTTAGAAATGTGTTTCATGGCATCACGTGCTTTCCCTGGGATTATCTATAAAAGCAATGATAAAATTTTGCCACTAGGTGGAGCCTGAATCTTCAGGCCTTAAGGGTTCTTCATATTAATTTCCTGTCACTTTAGGAGGGAGTTCCTCAGCCTTTCCAATCCTGTAGCTAGGCAACTTCTAAACCATTTGAGGTAAATTTGGTTGTATAATCTGTTGTATGTTATAARTCCTATTAGAAGCCTTTTTTTTACATATTGAGTCATGTTTGCTGTGTGACTGAAGTTGGATTATGATCAAAGGGAAAAGAATAAAGACTTTCCACATGTGGGCCTGTTATGTAGCTTGTGTAGTAAATTGCTCCATGTTTGACTCTTCTAATATTCTACCAGAAAAGCAGATTGATTGCAAAGAAAATATGGTAGTGCTGTTAAGGGAAGACTATTTTGTATTATTGTCATGCTGTGGACATTAATTACCCAAATCTGAACTCTCATAGGCTGGTAGACTGATAGATGATATCGTAGCTATGCAGCAACACCCAGTGGCACACGGCTGGGGCTTCATCTAATCAACACAAACTGTCCTTATGTCCTAATACATTTAACGTGCAGTGAAAAAATATTTCCTTTATGCTGCAAGCTGCACCACTTCAGAAAGCTGTTGGAAATACACAGCCTCACATATGGTAGCGTGACATTTACTCTTCGGGTGCCACATGGAGTGGAGGAGGAGCTGCCTTAGCTAGCTGAGAACTCTGTTGTGGTAACAACTTGACCTCACTAGGGAATAAGGAAATCTCCCCTGATTGTTGCAAGACTCAGTAGGGTATAGACATCTCCTTTCCTAACAGAAAATCTTTTTTCCTGTACTCTCTTCAAAGACAGGATGAGGATTTGGGGCTAAAGATTGTCCAAAAGGACCTCATCAGGGTTCTTAATTTCTGCCTCTTCTATGTAGGCTGAGTCTTTTGACCTTTTAATATTACTGAAAAGATATGGGCAACTTTTAAGAAAAACAAAGAACAACATTTATTTTTAAGAGTATTGCATAATGCACAGTAGTAAGATTAGGGCTGTAGCCCAGAATGTCCTGGTTACACATTACTTCCAAGGAAGACTTCTCCAGGCAGGTTTCAGAATAAGGAAGCAGTTCAATGCAAAGGGCTGAAATCTGATTGACACAGAGCAGAAAGTATCCCAAAAACAGGGAGACAGTCAGAAAAACTTCTCAGAATAAAGCCAGCATGTTTGTATATTTGCTTCAAAGGTTAGCCTTTAGCCTAATAAGAAATAGGTTGGACTACTCAGATGGGGAAATTCTGATAGTAAAGAGATATAGAGATGGTGGTGGGAAAGGAGTGCCTGGAATTCTGCAGTGTTGATGTAAGCTTTTGGGGTCATATTTTTGTAGAATAAAAACATTGCAGGAGTCAAGCTTGTAATTAAAAGAGTTTTATCCAATAAAAACTGACCTGAAAGGGAAGCAACGCAAGTTACCAGGCAACAATTTGCAATGGATCAAGACAAAACTAGATAGTGCCTGTCTCTGGGGAGGAAGCTCTGCTGATCTGGCAACAGATAAATTGTTTCTCAATGCCCTTTTATAATCTTTGACCACTCCCTTTATCCTGTCAACAATTATTTCAGTTAGAAAGTAAAATCCTTAGTTCTTGCAGTAGCGGAGTAAGGTATGTGTTCTGCAGAACCTTCTTTATAAATTTATCCCAACTACCTGGAATTTAGTCTGTTCTTGAAACACGTAAGTGTACAAGTGAGGTAGTTCTTCATGAATTGCTCTTTTCTGCACATGCATTTTCAAAACTTTTACAGAAGTTACTGTCATTACAAACTGACATTTCACCATGACTGTCTAATTTCTCTAATTTACTAGTTAAACTGATGTCAGTTTTGCATAACAAATCTGACCTGTCTGCATGATTTTAGCAATACAGTGCCTTTGGAATGTACTTATATATGGGATTTGCTTTGACACCAAAGGCCAACAGATGACAGTTCTCTCAAGATTTGACTTGTGAAAACAAGGACCTTTTTCATGTTTCTGTAGTATGCTTACTGAACTCTGATATGGTATCAGTCAAGTATCAGTGCTCCTCTTAATTGCCACAAGGTCTGGCACAGTGCATTTGATGCTTTTGGTGCACAGTGCATAGGATAATTAAGTAGCTCTCTTTTTAAAACAAGTAAATATCTCAGCCTGCAAGAAACATTTTGTTATAGAAAGACAAAGGCAACAGTATATATGACTGCCTAAGACTCTACCACTTTAAAAAAGAACAATTACTTTAGAAGTTAATTTGGAAATTATTAAAGCAGCTGGACTATTTTACAAGCCCAACAATAGTATATACAGTAAGTTTCAGACACATTGAATTATGTTGAAATGGGGTAGATTTTCCTGACACAAGTCCTGACTCTAGTCTGAGCAACAGAATTAGAAAGTACAGGTTATGAAATGTACACTTACAGATACAGACTTCTAGATAAACTCAAATATATTTCAAGCACTTCACATATTTTTCCACTTCTGCTTTCAGCATTTTGCCCATTTACCTCCAGAAAGGTTAGATAATCTTATTGTTTGACCACAGGAGGAGATGAGTACATGTACTTAACATTAATTATCTTCATTTAAGCTTGTCGCAGTGTCATTTGGCACCTGTTTCTTAAATCAGTTGTAAGATTCTTAACATAATTTATCGTTAAGTGCATTCCTGAATTGCTTGAATATGTAGTACACTGTTTTGAACCAGGTATGAATAGCTGTACTAGAAAGCCAGTTACTAAATTTAGGAAGATGGTTCTCAGCACTCCATAGTTAAGTACGAAAACATTCATAATTCAGATAGTAAATGGCAGTTAATGCATTTTATTCATGTTGCAAACACATTCACTTATTGGCTATGCTGAATATATATTCTAACAGAGATACAAAGATATCTCTGAGCAAGCAGATATTTGTAATGGTTTAACAGTGCATGTGGCCTCCTGCTGGGAGGCTAAAGAAGATAGCTGTTCCCTGGAGTCTTGGTCCTCAGATTTTGGTAGATCTGTTTATATATAAACTAACTTTGTATTCTGTGGATATACAGACTAAGGTGAGACCTTCCTTCCTTCTGTCCTTTAGAGTCTCCTCCCCAGTTTTGAGACTTTCAGTAAGCTGACACTTTAGCAGGAGTTGAAAGCCTGTAAGACTCAACAAGGACCCACAGTTAGCTCCAGGATGAAGCCCAAATATCTCTGCACCAGCCTTACTACCTGGGCTGTTCTCTCATTTCACTGTTTCTACTGTTCTTTCAACTTTTCTAGTTTTTCTTTTAGAAAGACTGATTACTTTTTCAGTTTAATTAATTCATAAATCTACAATCTCAGATCCAGTTGTCACCTTTTCATCTGTTCTTTTAATCCTCTCTTTCTATTGACTCCACATCTCTTCCCATAAAAAAAAGGAAATAAAAAAATGCAAAGTGACCTTCCTTCTTTCCTTGGCCTAACTTCTCACTATACCCTTTTTACACTTCTATTCTTTTGTCTCCCTTGTGTCAAAACAGAAGTCTGATACCTAATTTTCTCTTCCGATTCCCTACATGGCCCAGTGACTGCATCCCATCTCCTTCGCATCATACTCTCATCATACTCCCATCTCATGTATTTCTCCCCTTAACTTCTCACTCTCTTTCAGTGTCTCCTACACAATAGTCATGTGTGTATCTCCCATCCAAAAAAGCTGTTTTGATCCTAGTTTGCTGCTCACTGTTCGCTGTCCTTCATCCATTATCACTTAACTCAACAAATATCTTGTTTTACATTATATCTAAACAATTGATGCTTTATACTTTTTCTTCCAATTCTGCGCTAGATCTTCTCTGGTTTCTTCCCACGGCACTCTGATGAAACTGCAGCTAGGTAAGCCTATACTTACATCGTCCTAGGTAAATCTCAGGATTACTATTCCAACTTAATTATCTGTGGCTTGTCAGCCGCTTTGGACAATATCACCAGTGTGCCTCTTGAAATCCTGTCCTCTTTTTGCCTTGTTGAGACAAATTCATATGATATCCGCTGTCCCTCTGAACTGCATGTTCTCAAAAGATTCTTAACATCCAGCAATCTTTTTGATATTCACTTTCTCCTCTCACTTTGCACCTTAACTAATGGCAGTCTAATCCACAAGCACAAATTCAAACACTTTGCTATGTTGGTTATTCATACTGATTACCTGCTTCTTATTTACTACAAACTTATTTCTTATCCAATCTGAAGCTTCAACCTGACATGTACCCCTAGACGTTCAGCTCAGGCTCAGCAAGACTAAACCAGAATTTATTATTCCTTACCCACAGTCTTCCTTTGTCATTCACCCTGAGCAATCTCACATCCTGCCTGTTGTTCAAGCTGTTAACTTGAGCATTTTTTTTCAATTCTGCCTTCTCTATAAGTCTTCATATTAGTACAGTGTTTAGGTTTTGTTCATTCTTTCTGTGTAACTAGTATAGGTCCTTTCCATCCATCCATCCACACAGCACAAACTCTTGCCCATATTTTCATCATCTTGTGTTCAGTTGTTGTTTTCATCTGTCTCTCATGCTTTTCCCTGTGCAGTTTTTTTGTAGTTCAGAACCCACTCAAACTATTTGTATGTATTTTTCAGGCCTTTCATAAGCTGTCTCACAATATGAGGATATGGTATCCCGCCTTTAACTGGTCTGTCATCAGCTTCCGTTTGATTCATAAACATCTTAAACATATTTACATGTTGTGTTTTATCTCATGCTGCTTCTCAGGCTTGAGAGGATGTCCCCATGACCATTCACGTATGGTCATATATGCTAATATGTTACCCTCTTTCAGAACTAGAAAAGGTGTGATGTGATTAGGTGGCTGATAGGCTGAAACTACCATCTGTTTTTATGACAAATATCATCTCATAATTTCACTCATACTTCTGTTATCTCTTATTTTATCTTTCCATTGTAAGCTGGGGAAAGGTAGAGGTTTAGTTTTGTGTTTGAACAGCATCAAGCACAACTGAGACATGTTCTTTGACTAGAACTCACTAACAGTAATGCAAATAAATAGTTGTGGCAGTATATTTTTATGCCTGAAAGCTGTCTCTCAAGCCTAATTCTATCTCCTTTTGGGGCACTATATGCCGTAAATATAAATGTAAATTGGATTTTTCAAACAGTGGCTTAGGAAATAGATCTTGTTTTGCGAAATCAAAGGAAGAAGCATCAATTTTGTTGTGTTTTTATATCTGTGTTCTGCATATTTGAATTTGCAAGGCTGCAGAGGAAGTTTAGCTTCCTCTGTATTTCCTGTGGTGCTGATATCTCAAAGTGCGTAGAGTAGCAGACCAGACCAAGCAAAATACAGTGGGAAGGGTGACAATGTTAGAAGCTGGTGTAACTTTCCATGTGAAAAATTAATATTTAGATTGATTGTTTTCTGAGCTTTTTTATATCCCATACATATTCTAATCAATGTTTGTGTTTCTAGAGTATTTGTTAAAGCACCGTGTTACAAGTTAATTTAATACAACAAATTTTGCATTTATATTTACAAGTGTTAGCTACACAAATCTGATTCTAAAACACATGAACTATCTCATACAGTTGACTCTCTTGTCATCTGTAGAATTAATCATTTTGAGTGTAAAATATCACATGCTCTCAACGAGCTACATATGAATGATAGATCACCAAGTATTCGTAAAAATGCATTCAGAGCAGAATTTTGAGCAATGAACACTATGAAAAATTGTGGTTTATCTGCAAGCTAAGAAAATTAGAGATTGAATATATACATACATGTATATGTTCATATGGTTTGCATAATTTTTTTGGCTAAAGATGTTGCATTTCTGAGAAATAAGAATAAACTCAGCACTTTCTTCCAGGTGGATTTAAGCATGACATATTATGTTATGACATGCTAAAGATTTCCATTTTAATCATTGTAAATATGGAAAATCCATTATCATTTTTTATTTATTTATCTGTGATTACGAGACAACCTGGAGTGATTTTTTTTTCTTTCAAAAAAGGGTAAAAATACAAAATGTTCATATCATTCTCGTAGTCTGTTTTTGTGTCAGAGCTGCTCAAAATGTATACTGCATTTTCCATCATTTGTGCTGTTAACATTTTTATACTAGGGAACCTTCGCATTTGTTAATCACCAACAGAATGTGCTTTGGGAAAGCCGTATCTTACAGCTAATGTGGAATTGTCAAGCATTGTGGCAGAAAGGCATAGGCTGAAATCAGTTGCTTTAGAATTGCTTCCCTGTCGTCTTTATGCACTGTTATCCCTGGAATGGAGTATGGGAGTGAGTAAAAAAGAAAGTTGTAGCTTGTTTAATCTATGACTCAGGAGCCAAATTCTCATTTAGATGTCATATTTCTTTCATATTCCATGCTTTCTTTTAAAATATTTTCAAATGGTAGATTTTGAAAATAAATAAACAAATGAAATCATGCCCAGAAATTATCAAGCTTCATAATTTTAGGCATTGAAACCTTTAATGGATTGTGGATAAGGGACTTGGCGGAAATTAGTAGCTGGTTTGGGAGTTTCAAGAGGAGAACCAGTATTCTAGGTCATTGCTAAATCAGAAAAGTTGTAAGCAGGATTTAGTAGAAAGGACAAATGCCTTAAATACAAAGGTCACATCTATTAATCATCTTCATTACAGTAAAATGAGAAGTCTGTGTGGTCAATTCTCCTGTGTGAGAAGACACTTTAATTTAGTTTAAAATCTTAGGAGAAACTATATAAATCTCTAAGAATGAATGTAAAGATTCTGTAGGGTATTTCTAAAGAGATTTTCAGGAATCTAGGTGCATTATAATGAATGAATGGATGAACAATCTGCGTCCTCCTTCATATAGAAATCTGGAACAATCTTTTCATGTTCCAGAGATGATGAAGTACCACTTGGTGTTAAAGTTTATGACATTCTTAAAAGACTGATTGAAGTTACATTTTTCTTTCTGTCAGTGAAACACAAAATGCTTGTTCATTACTGAGTATAAGGAATTTTTTCCAAGATTGCCTCAAGTGCTTACTGAAAACACAAGGTCTGTCTGTACTAACTCATTCTCAAAATGTTTTCTCCCAACTCAGGTAACTTCTAGAAACCAAATCTGATGTTTATCAGAAACTCTTTCAGTTCTGTTATTCAGCCAGTTTTCCACTGCCATTGATTAAAAGCACAAGAAAATCAGATGATGTGCCCCAGGGTACACATGAGTTATTAACTCTTGGGATTTCACCCAGGGAAGTTTCTGCCTGCTAGTCTTTTGCTTTTACCAGGAAACCATATGGCATATTTAAATGTTGTATATAAGTCTATAGGGAGATCTAAGGGAGATCTCACACTACGGAAATCGTCTCAACTGAGATGATTTACTTATAAGGACGAAACAGAGAGTCYTTGCATAAATGGCATCTGAAAAATTATCTACAATTTTCATTATCCCAGCAAATTAATTTGAGTTGCTGGGATACTTTGTGATGCCCTCACTATCTTTTACAAATGTCCTAACAACTTTGGAATGAGATTTAAAAGGATAAAAATTTTGAATGATAAAAATTAGATTAAGTAAATCAAAATAAACCTTGTGATGAAATCAGAACTTTTTTTTTACTTTAAAGGTGGCCAAATCTATGCTTAAATGTATTTAAAGTGTATTGGTTTAATTGAATTAATTTTTGCTGTTACTTGAATGTATTGAAGAAATATGGCAATGGTGAGAGATGTGTACACCATTCACCATATGGTGATATTAGTCTGTGAATGCAGCTTTTAACACTATTGTAATACTTTCACATTCATTCCCCCAAAGGTTGCAGTGGACTAAACTCTTTTTTCAATGTTACAATTAACTCCAATCAAAGTACATACATAATAACATAGTGTTAAAAATATGACTGGTGAATTTACAGTCATGGCTTCTAGTTCTATAACCAGTATAGATGTTACAGTCAGAGGAGAGAGATTAGAGTGTAGATTGCTAGTGTGTGGCCTTGACTAAGTATGGAAAATGGCTTCTTGTTAGGGAGTGCTGACAGGCACTCAAGAATTCCAATGAAAATCCATCTTTTCTTAAGCTTTAAGGAGGAGGATGGAGGCTGGAAAAACTATAACAGATTTTTGGTGGACTGTGACCCCTTCCAAATATGCCTATATCCAAAGTAGATGCTAAAAAAGAAAGTAACTCAGTGCTTTAGAGTTTTAGAAAACAAGAATCTGACCTGCAAAAGTGTTGCTATTAAGACTCGTGATGTAACTTACAGCTGTTAAATAGCGACAAGTAAGATGAGAAGTGGTGCTTAGTTAATGGCGGATGGTTTGGGTTTTCTTTTACATCCACATAGTATATCGCGAGTTACATTTGTTTTCAAAGATATTTAAATCTGAAGCTACCATTAGATCATTGAGTCTCAGCTCTTCTATCAGTCAGAACATAAGGCTTACATTTTATGCCTGTGTTCACCCTAATAATCTTTTGGATAAAAGAGATCTTTAAAAAGTGAGTTTCTAGCTTTACAGTCCACATTTTTTTCCTCTGGTAATTAGATCTCTTCATCAAATTAAATATAGCTTTATAGTTGGTATTGTCAATGAATGAAGTGTTTTCTCGTTGCAATCACGTCATCTCTCAAACTCCTTTCTGATGAGCTAAATAGATTTGCTTTCATTAAGTCTATCATTGTAAGTCATCTTTCTTAGCCCTCAGCTAATTTTTCCTGGATTTTCTCTGTAGCGTTGTTAGTTTGAAAAGATATATCCTGAAGTACACTATTCATGGGGGAAATAGAGCAATCAGATGTGACCTTAAAAGGTTCACATATGAGCAAGGAAGAATAAGGTATAGAATGTAAAAAAGATGGATTATAACATTCGTATACATGTTTCTGATTTCAAACGTCTCAGCACTAAGGAAACCTTTATTTTCATTTAAATGGATCTTCTGTAAGAAAAATGCTGCAATTGCCCCTCTTGTAATTCAAAACCTTGATAAAAGTAACATTAATCTAGCCATTGTAGATTGCAAAAAGTAAACTGAGAGATAAAAGTGAAAATTGAAGTTTAGTGCAGTAGTCAAATAAATCCTGACATAGCACAGTCAACTTGATATTGCAGCCCGAATACTGAATTATCATACTAGTCTAAAAGGAATTATTAAACTCTGACAATGGAAGACAGCTACCCGTCCCCCTGCTCAGTAAGGGTGTAGGGAGTTTCTGGTATCCAGGCTCCTAAGGAATCAGTGTAGGTCCTGGAACATTTAAATCTGCTGGAACTGAACCAGTAGTGGTATAATATGATGAGAAAAGACGGTATGAAAGTTAATACTGTTTCTGCTTGGTTAATCTTACATAACTGTCTTCTTTTGGAAATTCAGAAACTTAATGAGATTTTTTTAACATCTGGCCGGCTTACTGTGGAATCTTCCATAACTGTGATAGTGTTACCTTAGCTGAAGGACTAGCAGACTTCTTTCATCTAAAACCAAGACTTTCTTCAGGATTGGTCACTCTCACTGCAGTCATCCATATTTTATGCATAGGTACACATGCAAAAGATGCTCTTGATGGATGAACTAATATAGTTCTGTTCTGTTGGTAACATCATTTGTGAAGAGGACCATTTAACTGGCATCTAAAAGATGTTACTTACTGCATGTTCGGTGTTAGTGAAAGCAACGACAAATTGACAAAAAAGGGTACCTCGTAGACCACTGAGGTCTTACTGCTACATGTACAGATTTGCTGTTTTGACATGTGTGATTGCATAAACTGGGCCCTCCAAGCAAAAGAAGAGAAACAGATGGTGTCTTCTGAAATGTAAAATTGCTACCACATGGTGACAATACTGGGAACAAACGCATTAGAAATAGTATTTTATTCTGCTATATAGTGTTATACATAAAGATCTCAAAATTATATTGAAAGATGAAGTAACTTTCTCAGGGTAAGACAGGTCCAAGAGAGGTAGAAAGAACACCAAAAGATCCTGCATCTTCATGCTTTGCTTGAACCAGAAAGTGTGAAAGAATAGATGCTTATTTTATTTTATTTTGAGTGAGGAAGAGCATAAGGCTAATACAAGAATATTTCTAGCACCCCTTTTAGAAAACCAGCTGCCTGTGGTAAAGCAGATGCTGCAAAAAAGCTAAAGCGAGGGAAAAGATCAAAGAGAGGAAGAAATGGGAGACAGTATCATTAGCTAGATTGCCCATTAAGCAGAAGTAAGGAATAAATGCCCAGTAATAATAATGACTAGTAGTATAACAAAGCACAAATTTAGGCCTATTATGATGATTATAGCCAAGTGTCACTATAATAAATGTGTTCTAATCATTTTTTGCGTAAAAGTAAGCCTTATCTATCAAGCTGATTGTTATCAGATGGTCTTCAAGATAGTGCTTTTAGCTGCATGTATTAGATTTGACAAAAGGTTGCCTGTAGCTCGATTGTAAATGAGTTTTAATGCCACTCTACAAATGATCCAGTGGTTTTCACATGCTGTCTGCCAAAATGCAACTCTGCTACTTTCTATATTCTGAATATTCAGATATTCACAGACAATACAAAGAAAAGATTCAGACTGTCAAAGATATATCATGCCACTGTCACTTTCTTGCTAATCTTGATTTAGGCAAAGTGTTTGACTTACTGGTAGGAAAGGTTCTGGATATCAAGGTGAAATAACAACATGGATTTTTACAGATAAATACAGCCCAGAATATAACTCTAACATCACACTATCGAAAAGAGAAATGTTCTATTTCATTTGATAATACAGCCCCTATAAAAATTGGTGATCAGCATCATTTGTTCATAAAATCAGACATCAATACAATGTTTCCACATGTTGGTATTTTGATAATCCATGGAAGTTGTGCTTACTATGAAAAATTTACCACAAAAGAAGGAAAAAAATGAAACAGAGGAGGCTGTAAAGTTGCCTATTTGGGGAGAAAAATATTTCTCTTTTCTGACCTTTCATCAATATGGCATGCAGCAGCTTGTTATCTGAAGACCAGTTTAAGGATGCAGATAAATAAAGCCAAAATGTCTTCATATGCCTGTTAATTACCCGTATTATGTGTAACAGTTTAAACTGAATATTCCACAAATGTTCCAATCTATTTCGTATACAAGATAGTAAGAAAATCTTTGGCATTGCTCTCTTTCTTCTGACAGGAATGCAACTCTGCTGGATTTGCTAGAGTAAGTGAACCTGGAACTGGCATAGATAATTTGCATGAACCTCATGCACTTATCTATATATATGCATGTATGCATGCATATATATGCATGTATACATAAATGCAAGGACACATAAACTTGTATATATACAAACCTGAGTAAATGGGGGACTCAAACTGGAACTGAAAATAATAATCACTCTGGAGTGGAACTGTGRCAGTGCAGTACTCTCAGTCCTTTGCTCAGGATTTATAGTAGATCTCCCATTTAAGCTGAAAGGCCTTAGATTATTTGATTTAATTTGCTGTCCTAAAGTTGTTCCATGTTAATAACTGGAACAAGGATCCTAAAAAGCACAAAATAGACAGTTTTTAAAATCAGGTAATTTGAATTATTTCCAAATAGTTTTCCAACAAGTATTATTGCTTTAATAGCTATAGCCTTGTTTTATAAGACTTGATTGTGTAATGAATTTACCAGACACATTCTCAAAGGGTAATTAACAAGACTCAGGAAGCCATTTTCTTAATGTTAAACATCTATGATTAATAACATCTATCCATTGCCAGAGGTAAATGTACAACACAGTAAGATAACTGCCTTTCTTTCTAATCTGAAAACATAATAACATGTTTTCCAAAACCATGAAAATGTAAAAGCTTATTTTTTTCCCCACATGTAGGTGCTTTAGAATAAACTCAGTTTGGTCTATGCAGCAAATTTTTGTTCTGTCAAACCACTATAGTAGATTTCCCAGCGTCATCAGGCTTCTAATATTTAAATAGGGGATCGTGATCTCAGGCTGACCATAACAACCTCAACAAATGCTGAGAGATTAGTGAACATTTAGATAGTTCTGGTCTGAGCCACTGTAAGCATCTTTATGACAGAACTTGGACATCATATATATAACTACATGTGAACTGAAATACAGTGGTTCTGTTGAAAAACTGAATAATGTTTTCTGTGCTACCTAACAGGCTATCACTGTCTTTTTACTCTGTCACAAAGTTTTAGTGTAAGCTTGAGTGATTCATATAGTCTTTCTGCATCCTGAATTCCCTTCTTGTAAAATGGTGATGATACTTCATTTCACCCACACAGTACTTAAACTTCAGGCTGTTCAAGGCAGGACAGTATTATCACAGCTCTCAACAAAATTGTATCACTTTTCCCAGTACAAATAATAGATCATTCTTTTAACTGGATTAATTAAATTAATAAATGAAAATGGGATACATCCCACCTAACTTTAGCAATCTAAATTTAGGCATCAAGTCTTAACTAGTCATCTAGGCTTCTGTAAGTAAATGAAGAGATATAGAGATTCCCAAAGGGTGACTCATGCCATCCTAAGTGTCTAGGAGGGATGGGATGAATTGCTCTCTCTCTCTTTCCCTGCTTCTACAGTGAGCATGGACAACCAGTTGACTAGATACCTAACTTTTTTGTAGCTAAAGTGGTTGAGATGACTTGCATTTTTGAGTATCCTTTCTAAAAATTTTCGTTCATCTTTCTCAGATTCATTTGTAGTGGATATAAACCCAAAGAGGTAATTTCACCCTGCTTAGGGTTTCATACAGCACATGATTAACTTTTAAGTATATCAGTATTGTCAGGAAAAATGTATGCTGCTTTGTTGAATGGGATACAATTATTTGAGGGACAAAGTTAACTGCATGCTGAAATGGATAACTGAACTGAGGCCTACTTTATCTTCATTTTTGCTTTTCAGAAATAGACATTTGTGGTTACCACCACACACATTTTAAACTTTCATTTCTTTCAGATTTATGTAAAACATACACTAGATGTAAAAGATAAAATGGCTAGCATTACTGAAAATTTCCACCTACTTCTATATCACTGTGTTAGTCTATGAATCAAGGTTAAAAAATGAGCTGATACATCCACCTGAGGTAGAAAATTAAGTGCTGCATTTTGAAGATACCTTTCTGTAGGATTTCTTAGATGTGATAACTTAGCTGAGTGGTAGTTCAGTAGTGTTAGCAATTATGGTATTAATGACAACAACCACCCATCTCATGCCAGGAATGTTTTTGCATTATAAGAAATAAAGAACTAAAATATTTTCATTGTTTAACTGTATCAAAAGCTGTAAATTTGTAACACAATATTATCCTATCATAAAAGCATATTAAATATACTAGAAGGCAGATTATTGTAGTTACTGTGCTGTAGTGAGTATATGAGCCTTGTCCTTTTTATCAACTTTTTGGTCAGTACAGGTTTAAGCGCATACATTGCTGAGCATTTCAGTCTATTACTAATGCATAGGAATCTATTGCTTTGAAAGTAATGGTTTTGCATTTCTTTACACTATTTTTCCAGTAAATATCAAATGCAGCCTAAGTTCCCTGACTTTCTGTACCTTTACATGTTACTCAGTACTAAACAAAGTCCTCGGATTCTCCAGATATCTTATCAACACTGTTCCATCTCTGAACCAGACTCATTCCATAAAGAATACGAATAGCATGGGGAGAGTTTCACTGGAGCTATCTTTACTGGTTCTTTACCTGTATGTGCCTTAGCTACTTTTTGTAGTGATCTGTATGTTTCTAGTGTCAGGTAGAGGACTGACAGAGCATACATGAATTCTCTAATGTCCAGTTCTGAGCTCTGAGCAACAATTATGTTTCCAGATAAATTCTTTCTGCTTTGAATATGCTGTTTCCTTTCCTCATGTGAGATTGTTTGGCCATCTGTTGCTTTTGATTTGACTGCTTTCAACTCTGTCTTCAACACTACAAGAACATATTTATGGAAAGCTTATCCATCAACACATTTTCCACTATATTTGTTTCCCTTTGACACCAGCAACACTAACTGCTCCTCTGAACAAATTGCAGCTTACAGTATATAGTTTTTGTTTGGATATTTTTATTGAGTTTTGCATAGTATCTTAGGTGCATCTTGTCTTTCTATGAGGTAAATCAATACTATCACTCACAGACTAACAAAAATGTTATTTTTGATGAATACAAACGGTTCACGGTATGCAGTATTGTCTATCTGAGAACATTCAGAATCTGGATCATCAGTCTCACAGTCTTCTCCGGTATTATTTTTATCCTCTTCATTTTGGTGTACAGTGGATGGAACAGTGTTTGTGTACAAAATGAAGAGCTTCTATAGCCACAGTATTTCTCCTGACCACAATAAGGATTCTGCCATGTATTGCTTTTGTCACAGCGTTTTGTACTTATGCATTTGCAGAGTATACTGCGCTTAGCCATCTCTCCATCTTTTGTTCCTTCCTCCCAGAAAAAACATTTCGTCTCACTTGCCGTTGAAGCAGTTGGAGCCATTCTCTGGCTGTGTCTAGCCTGAAGTATGTACCACAGCTTACCCAACAGTCCTGGTCCTGCAGCTATTCAGATCTGGCATGTACTGTGGTTTCCATCTATACATCTGTATTTCCTTCCCATGGAAACCCAAGTATTAGAAAACATGGTGGTGTTATTCTTGTTAAAACCACCTTTGGGAACTGAGAAGTGGCTTATATATGTCTTCTGTGATCATTTGTCTATTAACCCCATCTTCACTCTTCAGCTCAATAGGCATGACAGAAAAGACATACATATTGTATACTACACAAAAAAGAACCAGCCCATCAATAAGAGAAGTAACAGCAAGCTTCCTGCAAATGTGTATTATGGAATCCAGTTACCATTTTACACCGTGTAAAATCTATATACAGGTTTTCACATATAAAAAGACTCTCCTCTCATAGCGTTAAAGACGCTCTCATAGAGTTAACCTTGTTCACCTCAGATTTCACCACTTCCAATAATACCAGTCACCTGTCTGGTTCCTGGACCGTGTGACATTTAGAGTTCAGGGTTCTAGTGTGCTTTCTCAACTTTCACCCCATCTAAACCACACTTTCAAAATGATGTTTGCTTTCATTAAAAGAAAGAATAGGTACATATTTATCAATTCTGAGCTGCCAATATATATTTCCAGGAATAATTCAATGACATAAGTTTGCATTCTAAATCTAATGTTTGCACCCTTGTGAATTCTTCCTTACAAGATGTACAATAAATATATATATTTTCCATCCTGTGAGGAACAGCACTTTTATAAAGCTCTAGCATAAACCAGTCAGAACTGATTGTTATGTTTTGCAAAGACTTATATCATGCAATGTATATCAGTAAGAACCGAGATACTTAATGAAGCAGACCTCCTTCAGTTCCTTGGCTCTGAGTAATTTCTGAACAACACATAGTACTGGAACTAAAAAGATGTTCTGAATGTACAAGTGGAGCAGTTAAAAGCCCTAATATAAAAAGGAAACAGATTCCTTGAAATGATGAACTGCATAGGAGAAAGGTGTGCATCAAACTAGCAACCTGGGAGCATGCAAAGATAATCAACAGGTATCTCAGGAGTTAGTCTGAATAAAAATGCTGTTCTGAAGCAATTAAAGAGGCAATAACATAATCCTGATGTACTGAATAGTGCAAAACTAAATTGTCCATGGACACGTCAAAGTCAGGCCCTTCATTTGTCAAAAGTGGAGGCCAGTATTATGCATCATAGGCATTAATAATAGTAAATGTTGGTATACTCACAAAGAAAACAATGACTTTGGCCTTAATCCTTGACCATAGAAAGTTTCATTTTACTTAGTGTTAATATTTCTCTTTGATTTATACGAGAAGGGTATATTTATAGGAGAGAGTGCTAACTGAATTATTGAATAGTAAAATGGGTCCAAGAAAACTTTTTTTTTTAACTAAGAAAAGTGTGATTTGAAAATTTAATACAAAGATGGGAGAGAGTTTGTGATTCCAGCTATCTGTTCTAGAGCATTTGACAACTATACAGAGCAATAAAGTCTAGCATGAAATTTGATTTTAAATAAGCATATAAGGTTTGAGGAAGCATGGACTGTGACCACCAGAGCAGCTAATGAGAAAAGGTTCCTGGCATCAGTAGTTAAGTTATTCTTACAGGATATTCGTGTAGCATAGTCCTGTCCCCTCCAGTTAGTTTTAAAAGGGTCTTTCCATACTGTGAGAGATGTTGTTTAAAAGTAACAAATTATGGCTTCTTAACTTTAAAAAAAATATAGAAACTACACAGTTTCAAACATTTGTTTAGCAAAAACTAAACCCAAGAATGCCAGCACTGGTGGAAACTGATGTCTTGATCACCATGGCTGTGGAGACATATTAGACAAACCAAAACTAATTATGACTTGGGATCCCAAGGTTTGACACTACTGTAGGAAGTGTTGTGCATATTGGTGGGATATTATCATTGCAAACAGCAGCAGCATCACAAAAGACAACCGCATGTTTGTACATGGCTGTTCCTTCACTTTCTTCAAAAGACAGAAAGGAAGAAGCTCAAAGTTGGTTGGGTAGGGTTTCAGGCAGGCAGTCTCCACAGCAGGCTGAAACATCAGGAAATTGCAGAGTCCAGATTAATGAGTTTGCCAGCATCTTGAAACAGTATTCCTGGATATATAGTGCCCTTAAGGTGTGTTCTCTATTGGAACCTTCTGTGTCATTGTAGATTTGTCTATGCAGGGTTTTTCTCATGGTGAGGGCAAGGGAAGAGGAAAAGAGGTTTGTTTACTAAGTCCTTGAGCCATTTTATACCAGCTTTGCCAAAACAGAGGCTTTTTAAAATCTTTTCAAATATTACACCTAATTTCCAAATAATGCTAGAGAACAGAACACAGATTCAATAACTTTTTTCTTCTGTATGAGTAAGCACGCTGGGAATTAAACAAAAGAATTCTTTCATGAGTTATTGCATTAGATGATGACTACTAGAAGAACATTTTCCTTTTTTCTTGGAAATGTCATAATTCCTTTAGAAGACATCAGACATGCAATAAAAGTATGTCAGCTGAAGGACATGAGACATTCAGAACTGTAATATCTTCCTTCAAGGCCCAGGCCTTATCATCACAACCAATACTTAGACTACTTCAGATTGTTCATCATTCTTCGAAGTATTTGAAAATTCTTGTCATTGTGCACAATATTACAGCTTTTCCTGGTTAAAGTTCACAGCAGGTAAACTCCTATTATTTGACTCATTTTTCCCTTAAGTTATTAGGTTGTAACTGTAAAAATACATTGCTGCAAGAACTACATTACATAATGTCTCTCTCACATTTACAGCTACAATCATGAGACAATACGTACTCAAAATGTGAAACAGGAAATTTCATTTTCTTTCTGACAGTATGGCAGACTTGAAGAGAGAGGTCTTAAAGTCGGTCTGTTTAAGGGTATGATCTGCACCCCTAGTAACTAATTTAGCATCAAGCAAGATGGTGGTTTCATTAGAAGCAGCCCATTCCCTTTGATGAACAGATGTATTCTTTATTTAACTGTTGCCCGCCAAGTTAGTAAAAAATAGATATTTCTTTTCTTTGTCACTGCCAGTTAATTTCCAGCCTCTGGTCCTTGAATCCAGATATAGTTCCCATAAGCAAAACATTCCCAAATATTATATATTGCCATAAATAAGTATTAGTTCATCCTCGTACATGTCTCTTTATAATTCTTTACAGCACTACAGCTAAGAAGTTGAGCTTCTCTGTCAAAACTGTGTGAGTAAGAGTCCAATAAAGCCACACCTAGTTGTCAGTGGACCAGTATTTGGATAAACATGGTCCAACCCGGCACTCCTGTGTCCAGTGCCTTGGTAAACAGTGAAGCATTCAGAATTTTCAGGTCCTACCTACTGAGTGAACAAGACTCCACCTTGCTATTATTGTCCTAACAGCAAGGCAAATAAAAACTGGACAAGCAACTCAAAAGAGCTGCCATTGGGCCTACTTAAAAATAATTCTGTGCAATTCCTTGATAGGCTGCTAAGCAAATAAAGGCTCGGCTTTGTTCTGTTTTTCTAGCCTCTAGGTAAATAACCAGTGAAGAAAAGCACTCAAGAGTTAATATGAAAATAAAGCTTTTAACTTATCAAAAATTATCTGTTAGATACTGTAGCAGATGTTATCATGACTATATTGCTGATTTCACCAGTTTATGAAGAATGCTTTGTTTTATTCTTTCACTTTGTATTTTATCTTTGTGTGTCTTCTTTGAGAGCTACAAGTGTTTTAGCATCAAGTAAAAGACAGAAAGTCCATCTGTGTTATTCTTAAGTTAGAAGAATGACTAGATGTACTTTTTAAAATGGACATTTACCATTTGTTTATTATTTCAGTTTTTGCTGGTTGAGTTTTGAGGATTTTTTTATTATTCAGACATGCTGGTCAGGAAAGGCCAGCTTCTATCCCTGTATTGCCACAATCTTGATGTAACTCAAGATGTAATACTTATCAGTATTACATACTTATGTGAGCTGACGTGCTTAGACTGTAGTCTGTAGAAGGTTATCTGAATGGATATGGTTCAACATACAATCGTGGTTGCTATTTTCCAGATTTTCAAGGCTCAGAGTCTTGAAGGCTCATTTGCCTTTGAAAATCTCTCTTCAATTATAGCTTTTAAGTTTCACAGAAAACCCATTGGAAACACTTCCATCTCAGGTTCAAATTCTACATTTATACTCACAGACAATGCTGGTGTCTAGTGGGCAGAAAAATTTCTTCTCAAACACTCCATCCACTTCTAATTAAGAGCATTCACTCTAATGGTATTTCCTGTAGGTACTTAGTAGTATAGTTTCAATTATTTTGGGCTCACGAACAGTTAAATATTTATGGCTTGATCTTTCGGGCAGCTGAGCACCTCCTTGAAGGTGATGAATGCCTTTTGCTCTGGTCAGTATGCTGATGGCTACTTAAAGGTTGCAAAGTAGAACTGCTGCTGTAGTTGTGCTTGCTCTGGTGAGATTCTTAGGCCATGCAGGGGAATGTTTCTTAGATTGCCTTTATTTCCCTGAGCAAACACACAGCTGGGGCCTATGAGTGAACTGTTACAAAGCAAGAGTTCTATCTATCCTACATCCTGTATTTATTTACACCAATGGGACTTCTTGTTTGAATAAGGACTGGTAGCATAAACATATCCAAAATTAAGTTGTAAGGTTTTCCACATGCTTTCATGACTGCAATCTTAAGAACTGGGAGGTTTAGAAACAAAATCGTATAGACTGTAGGAACCACTATGAGTCTAAAAACCATTGTGAGCCTTAAAGTACACACTCTAAAGTATATACACATATATATAGTATATACATATATAAAGTATGTACACACTATAAAGTAGACATGCACTAAAATCAAGCAAATCGCAGCTGTGTGATGTGCAAACCAAGAATCACAACAGCAAATAGTTCTGTTACTGCAAACAAATACTGCCCTTTTTATTACATAAAAATGATAGAAAAACAAATGCCACAAACAGTAACAGATATTTCAGCTTTAATATCTCATATAGTTCCTGTTTCATATTTACTATACAGTTCTGGTTTCTTTGGCAAGACTGTCCTAAAGTCTCATTTTTAAAGAAATGCTTTTATACATATTTAATGTATAATTGTAGTATTTTATATCACTACGAATACAAATAGAGTCTGGGTAGAAGAAGAGAGATTTGAAAAAATCTCTCTGAATATTGCTTTTCTAAAATGAACTATGGAAATAGAGGACAGAATTCTTTATTAATAGGCTAATTGTTACTAAATAGAAGCAGGAGTTAGAAGTTAGTTCTAGTTAGAAGATGATATGTCATCCCATAGCTTGCTGGCACTATACCCCACTTTGAAAGAACTCAACCTATGGTCGTTTTATGACAGCCTCCTTTATTCCACATGTTTTTTTTTGCCCACACAGAGATTGAAACAGGTGTGCAGATCAAGGGCTAAACTGTTTAATTTGTAACTGGAAGGTACTAAAGTAACTGTTTAGCAAACAGGTCAAACCTGGATGCATTGTAATTCTCCTGTTATCTAGCACTTAGGTGGACTTAGTTTTGCAGGTAGTTTGCAGCCATGGTATGATTTTTGCCTTTAATTTGCCAGCATGTTTTTTTTCTCTTTTGCAAAGTAACCAACCTTTAAAATGCTCATACATGCTCATCTACACTGTATCTTAGTTTCGCTTTGCTTTTGGCTACTTTGGCTTTTAGAGGCAGGAAAATATTGCTCCATAGGAAGGGTTATTTTTTACTTGCCAGAATTCATTTGCAGTTTTAATGGAAAGAAGCAAGACTTTTTGGGGGGAGCCAGCATCTCATTTCCATTCTGCTCTCATACAGCCACTGTTGTATCTGGAGGGCCTGCAGAATGTAACTGCTGCGGCAGGACGAACAAAGACACTATTCAGCATGGAGAGCAGCTTCCCTTCCGCACCACTCTGTGACCACAGAGAGGTTGGCTGGAGCACGCAATCCGACAGACACAGGATTCGCTGGCTGAGCAGAACTCCCCAAGGACACCAGTTCAGCATTCTGAATTTCTCTGGTGGGATGAAGGCTTCCTTTTCAGTACTAGTCTGCACAACGAGAATCAGCTGCAACTTGCTTTCATTTCTCAATTCTTTACATACAGAAATTTGTTCTTTGGAATAATACTTAACAAAGTTGTTGCTCATTAGAGCTAAGGTGGCTGGTTTCAGTACCCCGATTTGGTTCTAGGATGGTATGTTCCAAAGTTGCAGAAGTTGTAAGACGACATTGTTTCTAATCTACTGCCTCTGAAATCCCATTGCAGGGGTCGTTTCCTGACTTTTGTGTCACTTCAGTCCAGTCCCTTGAAAGTTCCCACCCCCTGTGACTTCGCAAATTAAGTATATAATTGAAGTATTTTCCCGTATCTATTTCTTAGGTTGTACACATAAAGGAATTTAATGTAAGCTTGATTTTGCATAAGAAGATAAATGTACCATTTGAATAATAAAAATACCATTAAGGTAAGTTATAAACTAAGTGTTTAAAGAAAAAAAACACCCTACACACAGTGTTCATTCAGACTTACTTCGGGTTGATGAAAAACATACAAAAATTGTTGAAGCTCCATAAAATGCTTAAAACTTCATAGACAAAACTCATGCCAACCTTCAACATGTCTGTTTCTTTAATGAGCAAAACCAGGTCCCAACTTTCATTTCAAAGCCATAAATTATATGGGACCAATATTGGACTTGGAAGTCAACCTTTGCTTTGTAGATAAATAACAGATACAGTTGAGTGAGGCTAAGACACCGTGACCATAAACACTATCCCAACACAGAATCACCCTTACAAACTGTGCCAGTGCAACATAAGAAACCAGCAATTAAAGATGAGTCAAGCAAGGATTAGTGACCAACTTTATTCCTAATGAAATATCATCAGAACAAATAAAGTTTCTACCTTTGATGAATAAGGTTCAGCATTTCTGCAGTTTAACTACACGCCATTAACAGATATGACAGAAATCTTCTCCCATTTGGACCAGGGGAGACTTCCATTGAATTCAGGGACATACTCTTTATTTAAATTGCTACAATCAATGCAATCAGATTTATGATACAGTTCTAATTTTGGGAATAATCCAAGCAAACCTCTGATTTGTGTAGTACTCTGTGTTTTCTCCTTCTTTCTCAAAGTAAAACTATTTTATTCGTACTCATCTCCACAAGAGATGGACATCAGTAAAGGATGAGCCACCCAGATTTGTTTCAGGTCAGATATGCATCCAGAAATTCAGAGGTTTCCAGAGTTTATCTGATCTCATCAAAACCTCTCAAGTCTGGAAATTGGATGAAAATCTGTTAAAAGCAGACTGTCTTGTGATTTTTCAGTACTTCCTTGTTTCATTCAGGTCAGCCGTAGTGCAAGAACAGCCTTCCTCACAGTATTTTGGCATTTCCAATTCCAGTTCTGGCTGAAACAGAGAAGTGCCGAGGCATAAGAAGTAACTTCATAATAGCTTACAAAACATTTTTAAGAGGTTAGATTTGGTCTGTGTTGGTTTGAATTTCAGGTTAATTTTATTCTAGGTAGACTGATCTAGTCATTTCCCTTACTAAGAATAATTTCCCTAGTTACTTTACTAACCAAACATATTTTGTCTAGTAGCATTTTCCAAAGAACAAAGCAATTTGAATGGAGTGCAAAAACTAACTGGCGCATAATTACATGGAGAGACTATGGGACTGTTGACAAATGTTTTTTCTGTGCTTTTTACCTAGCCCTGGTTTGTAGGGCTTATCCTTAGACTAAGTGGCACAGCTGGCTGAATCATTTACACTTCAGCAAATAGACAGAATCCTGCTACACCTTATCTGGCAACATTCCCATATGTTCGTAAATACTCTAGTTGTGCGAATAAAGATTTTTGAGACAATTGCATCGGTATTTCAATCCAAGATTGGAGAACAACCTTTAATGGTGATATTAACTAAAATTTCTGTCTTACAATTTATTTTTAGCTAAACTTCTTCTTGTGTTCCATATAATAGAATAAAAGATCCTAGTTCTTAATTGAAATGAGTCAATCATTTGGGTAAACTTATTTCAGGAGTCAGCTTTAATACCCTTCAGCACTGACATCCTAAAGAGTGAAGGTAAATCACAAACAAGTAATAGCAGAAAACAACCCATGGATGTTAGATTTATCATTCATTATTTATATTTGATACTTCAGTTTCTTGTATTTAAACATAAACACACACACACACAATTTATTCAAATTTTTATTCCTGAAATCCGCCTTCTGCAGGCTGCACCTGAAAGGCACACTCCTACACTGCTGCTAACCAGCAATTTCTCACAAGTGTCCAAACAAAATCCACATATAATGCTTCCTGCTAAAGAAAGCCTTGGTGATGTGGCAGCCTTATATTTGCAGGGTGCACAGACACAGTCAGTGAATTCTAATGGAATTTAATAGAGGCAATGCTGTCAGAGTACACGAGTGCCTGCAAATGTTGGTGCCACAAAGCTGTCTGGTCATTTTGGTTTTTTCTTCCTTCATATTTTACAATGATCAACTGAATTCTTGTTAGGTGTTTGTAATGAAGAGGTATAAGAAGGAGAAGACAGTTTTATTAGGAAAAGAAAAGAGCTAAGACAGATAGCATCTGAGAAGTCAAATGATGCAGCCGTAATGGTGCAGATAGGGAAAGAACCTAACTGGCCTGCGGAGCTGTAAAGAGCAAGGAATTAGTCTTCCTTGTTTCACCAAGTCAGAGCATATATAGAATAGCCAAAAACAAATTATTTTATTTTCTTCTCTTTGGACCTTTCAGATTTTTTATAAGTATATTTAATGCTAGTTGTTGGCAGTAGATTTACAAATATTGGGACACAAATTCTTTTGTTAGCCATTGTTCAGATAAATGAATTGAAGCAACAGTCATAGAAATGCAACCTTTCTCTGTCTTGTATACTCATTACCTGAAAAAATCACCTTAAGAGCTCTTACCATAGAAAGGTCTCCAAGTCAGGGACTGACTGTCTGACACCCTTAATAAAAGTGCTAATTAATTCCACCCTTTTTTTTTCATCAAAATACTTGGTCATTAAAAAGAAGTTCCTGTCATATTTCATCTTGCCCACCCCAAAAAAGCCATGAAATAAAAACAACCTTGCCTCTCTGTTAGTCTGGTGGTAACTTGTTAGCAGCAGTCAAGAAGCAACTTCTTTTGGGTCCTATTACCCAATCATGACTCATAAACCATCCATAGATCCATATTGTTTAAGAAAGCCAATTACATTTCAGGCACGGTCATAATGGGTCTGTCCTGAACAACTATCATGGGCTTTTAGATACTTTAGAAGTGCTTGAGGATTTTCCATCAAAATCTTTTTGTTTTTCTCTCCTTATAAAAAACATAGTTTTGCAGTATCTGTTTTATTCCACAAGAAAAAGCTTTGCTTTTATATAAATTCCTTCCATTTTCCCATTAGGATAACCAAAAAAAAAAAGGGGGGATACTTTCCAGTTGGCTGAATAAGAAACCAAATATTCTGGTTTGCTGAACTAATCTGAAATGTTTCATTTTAAGACAGCACATACTGAAATGCATATTCCTTTGCAGCTGCTTTGCTATGTATGTCTCATACCCCTGTTCTTTCCTGCCGGCTAGTGTTTCTTGGCCAAACTATCTCTTTTCAAATGAGATGGATGGTGCTTCATCAAGGCACATGACCTGTATGTTAAGCCAAATAGTTCTGTTTGGCCATATGGAAATATTTCAATTGTTAAAATGCTGAAATTAAATATTTCCTCCTTTCTGCATTGGAATTTTTCAAAATTTTGAAATTCTTGTGTGCACACAATAAATAGGAATTTCAAATTTTGCTTCACTCTGAGGTGAAAAAATGTGTCAAAATATTATTAGTCTCAAACAGATGACTGATTTTCTGATTTTCATTCAACTCACGCATGAGCAGAAAAAACTTCCCATCCTATTAGTACAAATTAAATCACTCCAATCTGTGTACTTTGGTGCTAAGTTTTAAGACAGTTTACATACTTTATTGTTTTAAAATAATTCCATAATCACAACAACATAGCAGCTCGTATGTTTTTTGCAGTAAGGCCTGAGTCTGCTCCTGCTGAAATGAGTGGGAGTTTTGTCACTGACTTCAATGAGAAAGGATTGTCTTAAGTGAATATGGGTATAAAAAGGAAAGCCACTGGGCATGTGGTTATCTCCCAATAACCCACATCCTGCTGTGTTTTTTTGATTATGTGGATTATAAATAGGCACTTTATAATTGAGTTGAGACTTCGCCGCAGTTATAACAAAAGAACCTTTTAAAGTGGAAGCACTTTTACTTTATTTGTGATTTGAGCTGCACACTAACCTAGCTTGATATAAAGAAGGAAAAGGAGTGGGCCAGTAAAAACCTGACTTGTGTCAGGGTATATTCTGTCTTCTGAACTGCTTCTGAGAAGTCAGAGAAATAGAATCCGCAAGACTCTTCTTTAACCATCTTGGATGATTTGTTTAAAAGTGAAACAAAATATAAAATGTCCGTCTGTCACAAGAAGTACCTCCATAAACTGATTTTTTGTTTGTTTGTTTTTTATTCAGAAGAATTTCTGTGCAAGAAGAGGATATTTTTAGGGGTCTGCTTAAGCACTGTATCATTTGCTTTTGTAAAAATACTTGCAGTTATTTTTCTGCCTGAGCCAGCAGCATCTGCCTAGAACAAACTGTGTGAGAGCCCTTTGGTTTTCATGTTTCTCTCTGCTTCACCACTAACTGGGAACAACCAAGTATTTTAGAATAAACAGAACAAGAAATTCATCATAAGATGATCAGAAGGTTTACATGAAGTTCTTAAACTTCCTAGGGTTGAAATGATGCTGGATGGTAAAAAAGAAAAGCTCAGCAAAGTAAGTGAAAGCACTTGTGCATTAAGAAGAATGTTCAGACAGGTTTAAAGACAAAATTTGGTTCTGATCAAAATAATCCTTCAATTTTACAGTGATACTTTGTTTTTAGGTGGTCTCCTGCTGATTATAGAATGTACAGATATTTGTTTTAGTTGAATAAAATGATATGTTTTTTCCTCAAAATCTTTTTTATAACTTTGAAATTTACTGGTGTTCTGTGCTTCAATCACACACACACACAAAAAAATCCTGTATGTTTTATAGACACTAATACTTACTTGGTAGTACCTCTTGTTCCAGTAGTAACAAAGAAGGGAGCAGATGGAAAGAGCTTTCTGGATGTTGAGTTTTTTAGTATGTAACTGTCTCTATTGAAAACTCCTCTTTACATTATTGATCTGTAGCAAAATATGCCCTGCCTGCATGCTGAACAAATTATACATAGCATTTCACAAGTTCTGAATTTAACTTCGAATGGGTTTTGGCAATAAACTATGATACTCATAAACAAAATACCATTTGCCCTACCAAAAAGCACTGTGGTTCATTCCAAGCTATGAAGATCATCTTCATTAGTTTAATTCAAAATCATTAACCAAACAAAAAGAAGATGTTATACTGGAGAAATCATACAGAGAGGTTTCAACATCTTACAAAATGAAAGAGAATTTTTATTTGTTTTTAAAATTGCTTTTCGGGATGTATGAGAGAGAGAAATAATGAATACATTTGGTTGTTGATTAAAACAGAGTACATCCCATTATCATGTGTTATATCAGGTATTATCAGGTAACTTCAGTTATTATCAGGTGTTATTTAGGATCAAAATACAATTTTTTGTACAAACACTACACTTACTTTTATCATACTTAAACTTTGAACACTTTTATCAGATTTCCTTCAGAACACAGGTCAGCTATTGAAAKCTATTCTCCCTAAATCTATATTTTTCTTAGTAGGAGTGGAATCATATCACATTTACCTTTGCATTATATATTATTGAATAGTTTCTTTAAGCCAGATGTGGCTGCTCTCAGCTGACATGTAGACTAAGTACATGACTGGGATTCATCAAAGGCAGTTTTTGGTCATCACAGGTATGAGCCTTCACTCATAGCTCTTCATCTTTGTGTACATCTTCAATCTTCAATTTTGTTTGTGGATTTGCACAGGATGTGGGGCAGGGAGCATTTAGTAGAAAAAGCTTTAAGACAAAAGAATTTTTTTTATTTATTTTGTACCTTCAACTAAAGAATTTCATTTTTATTTCCATATACCACTTACATAAAAAAATCAGGTGATAACAGACTCTTTCTATTGGTTGAAAATATGGAGACTACATGCAAAAAGCCATGCAAAAAAGCAAGTGGTAGCACTGACAGTGGAAGGTGGCAGGTATTATAGGCTGTTCTTTGCTCTAACCACAATTACAATTTTTTGCTTCTACATCATGTCAGCTGTGTCATCAGTATAATCTACATTGACAGTAGGTTTGGAACACCCTATCTTTATTTATTCTCTAATACTTCCTAAGAAATAAAATTTATTATCTGTTTTCATAAATACATAGCTTGTGTGTTTGTAGAACTTGTGGAACTGCTATTTATTTTTGTATAGTTTTTAATTCCTTTAAAGGATACAAATCTAAAGCTGCGCATACTGCCATTACTAAAAAAAACCCTGAATTTATTATTGTTCATTTTATTTCCCCTGTTTTTAGTTTATTTGCCATTTCATCTTAAATTGGACTACAAATTGTTAGAGGGATGCATTCTATCTTTCTCTGTGTTTGAAGACATGTTTAATGAATTAAATTCAATGGTTGTGTTATGCAAAAGGTTAGATTAAATGCTAATAATGATGTTTCTGGTGCCATGAAGGCTTTAAAACAAATGGTCGATCCTAGCTCCATTGAAATCAATGGCAATTTGCCACCAACTTCAGTGCATCCAGGATTTTATCCTCTGAATCTTTGAATCAGGATGAATTTAAAGTATGTTCTTAACTGCTATCACTCAACAGAGAATATATTATAATCTGCCTACTTTTCATTGATTGTTTTATGGATTTCTCTAACACCAAGTGGGAAAGCAATGTGTTGGTAAGCATCCACTAATACTTCTCTAAATGTGTTCAGTTATTTTATTTTATTTTATTTTAAGTAAATATTGATTATGTGTGGTAGGACAGTGGAATAAACTTAGTGACTGATTTACTTTAAGGTGTTTTCTGGAAAAGTGTTTTCTTTACTGGCTTTCACCAATTTAACACCTTTTTCCTTCTTAACATCAGAATTTATGTCTACATAAATCCACTATTTCTTCTGTATCCTGAAAAATATATCAGGATGAGAATGGGTAAGTTTCCTATAATTATGTTTAATTTCTTTGTTTCAAGTGCAGAAGTATTTTTGCTCATGTCTTAGCAACCATGTTTTAAAATGAGATGTCTCGTTTGTTGTTTTTGTCATGTGTATCTGAAAATAATACTTTCTGTATTTGTTTTTATTCATATGTCTCCTCTGCATTTGTTCTTCATAACTTCCTTCCTTAGTAAATTGTTTTGCTGGAGATTTTACATCTACAAATCTTTCTTTAGATAATTTTAGGATTCGATATTTCTCTACGGTTCCAACAGCAAAGTATTTTGTCATTGGTTTCTATTTCTTTCTGTTGTTTGCATTAGTAAAATAAGTGATTTTTTTATTAAAAGATAATTTCCCACTCTTAAATATTTTCAGTTGCTTATTAATCACTTTTAGTTTCCTTGACAGTCACAAATGATCTTATGGGAAGAGTGACATATTTTAGTGACCAAATTTATAGATTCAGAAATTGATAAGTTTCAGACTATTACAATCATCTAGTCTTACTTTGTTAACAATGCAGGACAGATGATTTCTGTGATTGACCTAATTCTTATTTGAACTAAGACATATCTTTTAGGAGAAAATGGCCAGTATTGATTGAAGGGTGTTCAGTGATGAGGTGCCACCACAGCTTAAGATAAATTTTGCCCCAAATTAATTATACTACTTTGAAAAATTGCATCTTTTTAGTCAAAGATTGCACAGTTTCTGTTTCGAACCATGAGGCCTTTTTGTAAATCAGACTGGTGAGCTCTATATCAAATGTTTGTTCCCTGAATAAGTGCTTAAGGATTGCACTGATGCCATCCATTGACCTTTCCTTCAGAATATTAAGAACTTTTAATCTTTTTGTATAAGTCACTTATTTTCAAATCTCTTATCATCCCTATGACTCTTTCCTGTTTTTTCTCAATTTTTCAACAGCTATCATAAAACGTGGACACAAGAACTAGAGGCAGTGTAGTCCCACTATAGAGGTAGCATAATTTTGCTGCTTCACCTCAGTTCCATCATACATGTACACATCACCTAATCCTTTTGCTCACAGCATCACACAGGGAACTCACCTTCAGCTGATTATCCAACATGACATTCAATTTGTTTTCAGAGCCACTAATTCCAGATAGATGATCATTTATCCAGTACTTTAAATTCTTTGTTCATAGAGCTATGACCTTACATTTTGCTGTGCTGAAGGGATTTTTGTCTGCTTGAGTACAGCTTGCTAAACAATCCACATCTCTCTGTATTAGTGACTTCTTAACTTCATTTTTCACCGTTCCCTAGAACTTTGGGCCATTTGTAATTTTTATCAGTAATTATTTGTTTTTTTCTGGGTCACTGATAAAAGTTGCTAACTAACACAGATTCAAGAAGTAATTCCTGAGACCCCTCTAGAAAAATACCTGTTTAGCGGTGATTCACATTTACATCCACATTCTGAGATCCACCAGTCAGGATCCATTAAACACATGCTATGGTTTTAATCTGGTTCTCTAAAGAAATTCTTATTACTAATTTTGAGAAAAATTCACAGCTATTTAAAAGAGTAATCCCACCTTTGAAAGGAGCACACCTTACGAATTCTGCTTGGCAGCGAGTATCTCAGAAACTACAGTATATGCTCTGTTTTGTCCAAATACCGGATCATGTGGAAGTAGATTGGTAGGAGACATGGGGAAAGCTGACAGCATTGCCATGAGAAGTAGCTATAGCAGGGAGCTGAGATACTGTGGAAGTAAACCAACAGGGCATAAGAAAGAGCAAACTGTACTGTGGCAAAGGTACACTGAGAATGGAAGAGAGAGCAGAAATTATTGTGGGAGGATTAGAAGGGGTACTGAAGATACCCAGGACAGAAGCTGAGACATAGGAAATGCATTAGTGATACTGCACTAGAGGCTATAAAAAGTGTTGACAGCAGTGACATGATGCAAGATGTAGGTAGGGGCCTGACGTATTTAGCTAAAAGAATGTAGCAATGCATAAATCCACAGAAAATCAAGTTTTCTTAATTCTGGTACTCACATAGCAATCTGTTATTGTTTAATTTCTTAACTTTTTTTTTTGCAATAAGAAGTCAAATGCCTTGTAGAAGTTTAAGACTGTTCTAGTGATAATATCAACCTTTATCAACTAAACTTGTAGTATTTTCCTAATTATTTCCGTATTCCTTTTGCTTCCTCAAGTGAGAATTTAAATTTTAGCACTATATGGAATCAAATTCTTTGAGAAGGACAGAGTAGGTCCTGATCTTGATTGTCATGAGCACTTTTAGGAGGAAACTGCTACCCTATGATAGTATACGATATTGACTCTTGTTTTTTGAGCATTGCAGGAAGTGCTCAATACAATTCTTTCAGAATAGTGGAAGATAAATGATGAAAGCTCAGATACAATGGTGGTAGTAAGACATGTATCTGTGCATTGTTCGACGTCAGAAATCCCATTCCATTTGTTTACCATGGACTGCAATTTAAAATCAAGACAAGGTGATGAAATTTAAAAACTCATTCATTCATAGTTTTGCACTCACAGCATCATAGAAATTCAAGTTGGGGGGAAAAAAAAACTAATAATCACTTAGTCTGTGCCCTTTCAAGCTCTTTCCTACAGTATATTTATTTATAAATTTACTCCCTGAATTTTATTTATTTATTATATTTACTTTGTATTCGGTCTAGTTTTAGGCATGCTGAAACATAGGCTGTAGTACCCAGGCAAGCCTATTCAAATATCTCTGCACTCTGGGTAAGCCTCTAACTCCTCACCCGAGTCTAATTAAGTGAAGTTCATTAACTCAAATTCCAGAAGATAGAAGGCTAAAGATCAGACTGTTCTAGAACTCCACATGCAAATCATGGATTTGTATATAGCAATGTATATGAGATGTCAAAACCCCTCAGTGTTCTTAAATATAGTTTACATCTTGTGTAGCATGTGTAGTTTTAAATATTCAGGGCTGAGTACACCCCACATGTAGTTTCCTTTTGTTTTCAGGAAAGGTCTGCAGTCATTCCCAGCAAAGAAGTAACTGTCATGAACTTAACATTGAAAACTGCTCTGAGTGAACTTCTCTGTATTGGATTGAAATACTTTTATGTGTTCCCCTACTTTCATATACCAAGAAAGATTTATTTCAGTGTTGTCAACTCCATTCAGAAACACTCCATGTTTACCTTTATTTGTTCTTGTCAAGTAATTTTCATGTTTTCCTGACGAGAACTTAGCCAAGAAGTGGAACTTGAAATTCCATTGTGCATATCGTTATTGCCGGTCCACAGCCACACAATGCCGTCTTTTCATTCTGTTGCAGCACTGAACTAGATTTCTGACAGGCTGAATTCCCAAGACTAATATTGTGATTGACTGGTAATACCAAGAATACCAGTAGCTTTAATTTTCTCACATTTGGCAGGGTAGTTTACATGACGTAGAACAGACACCTGCGTTTTTTTCATGGGAYCTCGGAAGCAAAGATGGAAAACCATAAAGCAGTAATCATATTAAATGGGGGAAATCACCCACAATAAAAATAAGATCAATATAGTAGTGCCTTATGCTCATATACTCATTCCCTTATATCGTATTTCTATAATTATGTCAGATCAAAACATCTCTTACTGGAGCCACCTCAAGCAAGAAACAAAAAATCTTTGTATTTTCCTTTGTAAGGCCAAGACTTTCAAATCGTTGACCCCAGATTGGCTTTAACTACACTGTGTATGCAAGTTCTGTATGTAATTTGGATAGCTGGCAAACAAAGCTACCTAGCAATTTTTGGCTAGTGGAGATATTTTACAATACATTCTGCATTCTCGTGTTATCCTTGTTTTCTTTTCTACTCTGGCTTTTTTGACTGACAATTACATTGCACTGTTGGACTTCATTCCTGCGTAGTGTGAAATGATTCCTAGATAATATTGTTATCAATGATTTTATATGTCTTCTGTACCTTGTCAGAAAAAAATAAGCAAAATCCCAAATCTGCTAAGTCACAGATCTCATCTCCAGCACTGATGAGTGTGCAGATTCTCTGATTTGTGCCCGTCAGTTAGTACTCCATGGACGTGTGCTGATGGAAACTTTGGCTCAGAAGGCTGATGTCAGACTGCAAGGCGAGCAAACAGATGAACCCAATGAGCAGAAACTGGTAGGGGAGAACTCAGCTGCAGATCTGATTTTCAGTGCTATATTCATACCACTAGACATTGCTCCTCCTTAACTGTAAAGTCTCCATGGCACTTAGTTTTTGTTGTTTTCTTCGTTGTTGGTAATTACTAGATTATACAGGATGAGTTACAGGAGCATCTGAAACCCATTTAAAGATACATTTACTGAAGAGAAAAACTGGGGTTACTACAGACACTGTACTTACACAAGAATATCATTAGCATTCATTTTGATAACAAGGGCTGCACTTGTGCACAGCCACTACCTATATTTATCCATCACAATGAAAATATCAAACCAGCATTTCCTTTAGCTCAGTGAAGTACAGTTTGCAGATCCATTCAGAGTGTAAAATTCAGAATTTGCATGGAATTAAAATCAGTATGCATTTCACTTACTGCTGTTGGCAGTCATGTACCCTGAACAGTTTACCATAACCTCTATGCAGAAAAAGCATTTGCAGTTGTACTGTCACGTAACATAATTCAAAACCAAAACATCTGTGACAGATACCCTAACAATGGCATGTATTATTAATCTCTGCATTTAGTTAAAGATCGAATTTCAGAGTCTCCTTTAATTGGTGAACTAATTTAACAAGTTGCTGTTACAAGTTAAGATAATTTCCACTTCCAGAGACTTGACAGCATTAGGCAGAATTTTTCAAAAAACACTTGTTACCTGCACAATTCTTTTAAACCTTAAAGATTGCCAGCTTTTATCTTTTTAACTTATATTCAAGGTATGCTCACACTGTTTTTAATCATTTTAAATAAGTAAGGTATCATTTTAAATAAATATGGTTCTGGCAATACATCAGTGTAGCAGATGTTTTCTCATTTCATAAAGCTTGTGTATGTGAATAGATCTAATATAGTATCTCTGTAAAACTGGTTCTATTCAGCTGATTATTTTTCTAAATTAAAGGATGGTTTTAAAAAAATTTTAATCACATGCCCTGTGGCAACATAGCCAAAAAGCATGATAGTTTTGTGTAAGAAGGTTCAGAAAAGAGTTCTGTTACTCTTCTGCTATCTTCTGCTGGATTTCATGAAGGACAGTTTACTTTGTAGAGTCTAATGATCTAATCAAGAAAGTAATGGCTGCGACATAGTTGCCCTTTTTTTCCCATATTCCACTTAGAAGTAGTTTTTAAAAGACACCTAAAAAGGAAATGGAAATCTACAGAAGTCAATCATGAAAGACAACCTGCTAAAAGGGTATGATTTTCTGAAGATTTTAAATCATTGCAAGAACAGGAAAAACAGCTGTTCCGTAACTTAAAGCAATGCAATATGCTGACAAGATTGTGGCATTTGTGAAAGTTGAAACTACACAGGGGATATCGTCTCTTCTGTGTAACAAAAAAAAACAAGGGAAGAAGAGAAATAAGTTAGTTCTTATTGTTTGTGCCTTATTAAAACTAAATACATCAGCAAAAACTAACCGCAGACTTAGATTCAACTAGCTAATGATCTGCCAGTCTCTTGATTTCCTTACACAGCTTTAGGCCAGGTGGCACTTGATGGATTTGGTCTGCAGGGATTTGTGAAAGCATTTCTATAGGTTTTGTTTCTTGCCTCTTCATACCCTTATGTACAGGAGAGTTGAGATGAACTACAAATCTCAGAGCTCAGACTGCCACATTTTCATTGGTTTCCCATGATATTGTCTTCAGTTCTACTGGAAGTTCCAGAAACCTCATTCCTTTCCAAGATTTGCAGTAAGACTGTATGTTAAAACTCAGTCTCTTCCTTTAGGGCTCCAGAATCATGAGCTTCCTCTAAAAGAGATATTCCTATAGTCTTTCTTACACATAAAACAGTAAAGCTAATTCACTGTCACTTATGTTTGTGGTAATGGTTAGAGCCATTTTTCAGGACATAGGAGATACAGGACTAAAGTCTTTCTCAGCCTGAGGGTTTTCAAACCTACCTCTCCCTTCTCTCTGTGGCAGTTCTCTAACCATCCACTGACAAACTATTCTGGGTGGTGATACTGAATTACCACAGAACTACCAAGAAGAAAAAAAAGTTACCCTACTCTCACAGTGTAAAACTCAATTAAGTTATTCTACAGAATTGAATTAGCATGTACGTAAGTACAGAGGTGCAAACAGAAGTGAACTTCTTGTGACTTTTAACGCAATGTAATAAGGCCAGTTTAAAATAATGTTCTGTTCATATAATTTTCAGAAACAACTGAAATTACTTAGACAACTGAAGCATCCAACAGCCTTCACATATTAGACATGAAGATCTGAATTCTTCAGCATCACATTACATGCTTAAACATAAGTAATTGTTTAAGTACTCTGTTGTCTTAAGAGCTGTCTAGCATCAGTTTCCAATCAGGCATGGTAGTTACAAGGTCAAAGTATTTTGACTTTGTACTGATGCAAATGACTTTTCCAATTTTCTGCAGCTACAGTGACAATATTGGAACTCAGGCTCTACACAATCAGTGTGTCTTTCTTCACACCACAGAATGGTCCTGCAGTTATTTTCATCTGCAGAGAGTTTTAGCATTCAGAATCTCAACAGTTAATTGTAGTTACACTTTACATTCTAGAATAGCACTTGTACCCAAACTAGTAATACTCTCTAGTTCTGCCTCTGTCATACGTGCAGGAGTATGAGAGGATGGCAATACTCTTAAACTCTAGCTTAATGCTTAAGTGTGCATTAACAATACCTGCCATAAATTAGAGTATGCTCAGCTAGTGAACTGACACTAGCTACTGTACTGCCCTAGGAAATACAACATAGTGCTGTAAGGTTGCCTTAATTCTTCCTGTACCTTTATGGAGTCCAACAGATGGAGCACCCAAGAGATTTTGATCCTTTTAAAGCAGTTATACCTTCTTCAGTTTTAGGAGAAACCCCTGTTTCTTTACAATGATCTGAGTAAGAAATCAATGTGACTGCTTATGGGTAATATGAATGTTATAACAAAGTGAAATTACAAATGAAAAACAATAACAAATTCATACATTTAGAGTATATCAGTCCATTCCAACTCAGATTCACAAACAAATCTGATAATAGTCATGGTCACTGTGGTTTTATTGAGTTTTGGCCAGCTTCCACATGCTGGAATTTCGTTCTTCTATCAAATTCTGTCTTCATCTGTGCAAGATTGTGATGTTATTGGCCTTACATGCCTTTAAAAACTGAAAGCAGAGAAGTAAAATAATAAAAAGTCAAGATCTTGCAACTGGTCATGTGCTTGGAGGCAGCTGTACCAAAGAGCTCTGTGACCTTGGTTCTTACAATGTAAAAAAAAAAAAAATTTAATCAGCAATAGCTCTTTTTTATCCTTATTATTTGAATTGCTGCAACACCTTCAGTCTTCAGTTAGAGATCAATGCTCTGCTGTCCTCAGCATTAAATGAAGACTGACCTTGCCTGAAGTTTCTTCCTGTTTTTCTATCGAATGTTAATAATTTGAAGGTGATTTTTTCTCTCTTTTGTTTAAAATTAAACATATCAAAATCTGTTATGTTTGCTGGTATTCTGTATTTAGATTTGTGCAAACAGATACTTACTTCCTTGAATTCAGTGAAGTTCTTTATAGGAAAAATAGTCCATTTGAAAGTTCAAGGCTTATGTGAATGTCACTGCCAATCTGTTTGTGGCACACAGCCCTATGACAGTTGTTCTATTCAGGGTGACATGGAAAGATTAATCTAATTGAGACAGAAAAATCCTGAGTGCTTTTTTCTTTTCACTCTAGTTTCAGCTTCTCTTTCACCTTGCAAGTATCTGTTGTTTTTTCCTTTGTACTAATTGTTGTGTTAGAAAAGCCTGCCCAAGGCAAGATTCAGTCCAAGTGCTGCCTGTTAGATCCAGGTAATTACTTCAAGAACTGAACATCAGATTCTGTTTTTTTCCAGGTAACTTTTAGGTCAACTTAACTGGTACTTGATTAGTTCTCTGTAGTTAAAAGCATTCCTGAAGGTAACTGGTATTTAAAATATGTCTGAGCTCTGTAGCAGGCTATATCCTGGCCAGGTCATTCTTGGGAGAGGAGTACAGAAGAAGGCCTAGAAACTTAAGGACATGTAAATGAGGAAAAAAATAATGGTTCTTTAGGGCTGCACTATAAGAAGATCAATTTTGTAATCCACTTGCAGGCCTAAAATCCAGAAAATTTTCTTAATTCTTGATATTTCCTGAAATCTGCTGTAGCTTTGTATAACATAAAAGACTTTTGTACCTCATTTTCCTATGGTGAGAGAAAGAAATGGCAATACTGACTGATCTCACAGAGGTGCTTTCAAGATGAACAAATAAGTGCTCATATAAAGCTTTAAATATGAAAAGTAGAGGACATTATTGCAGAATCACAATAACTGAAGGCCAGGTGCAATGTATTATTCCAGTACAGTAGTATATGTTCATATATAGTTACTATCTGTTATACATAAAATATGACAGTTATTGAAATCTCAGCTCTTAAAAAAAAAATTGTTTAAAAAAGCTGTCTTTGAAAAAAGGAGACTTCAGGTACTAGAGTCTGACTCAGAATTCTGTTCTGCCCTTGAACAGCCCTTGTGCTTTCTAAAGATCCACAAAAGCAACAGGGGGAACAGACTTTTTAGGAGAAGTGAAAGTGTTGTCAAAAGCTAATGTAAACAAATTTTTTAAATGGAGAAAAATATATGTGTTTTGCCATTCCCTATGACTCACTGATGTGTTAAGCTTAATATTGTCAAGCATATGTGTTTAAGGCAAAAATGTGATTATGTTTGAGTTGATGCTCTTTCTTTGATCTCACAATACACTTGAATTCTGCAGGGCACTGTATTATTCATTGAGATAGAGATTATAGCAAATGAATTGAATATATACCATTGAATAAATTTACTGTTAAACACATTAAGAGCAAGATAATCAAACTCCTTTCTGCTTTTCCAATCAGTCTCTTTGGCCATGTTTTATACACTTCAGTTTTTCTCATGGGGAAAAAGTGTAATTAGCAGATAGTTTAGCACAATACCAGTTTTACTGTATCTGTCCAAGTCTCTAAGTTTCCTGAGAGTTGATGGTACCCGAATTTGCCAGCTTGGTCTACCTCCTTGCCTCTGGCGTATCTTCTGTGTCAGAAGCAGGAACAGAGACTGGTTTAATACAAGGAAGCAAGCAGCAGGACCAAAAATTACATATGTGTATAAAAAGCATACACAGCTTTGAAAAAATAGTCTCTTTTTCCCTGGCTTCTCTGGATCATCCATTTCTTAGGAAGTCTCAGCTGTCTGATTTTACAGTGTTCTTTTCGTAAGTTGGACACTTGGAGATCTGTGAAAAGCTGACTTGAATTTGACAAACAAATAGTATTTATAGCAAGATGAGGGCAGCTACTTTTACAGATTTTAGTTTACTGAAAAATAATGCTAACAGATGTTTCTCAGTATACAGCCAGATAAACAACTAATAGGTGATTAAGGCAGAAGCAAGAAAAGAGGAGCTATTATTTAATTCAAAAATGAATGTTTTTAGTAACAGTATAGAGTAGCTTCTGTATTTTACCTCAGAGGTAGCTGCACTGCAGTGAAAGCATCTGAGCTTTTCCAAAAGAGCATATGAATGTTAATACAAGGAACAAAGATCTTTAAAGAAAAAAGTCAAAAATGAATGATGTTTAGAAAACTTGCTTTCAGAAATATTTCTTCAGAAAGTGAAAAGGTCAACCAAAAAAAGATGGAAACAGCAAATAGTCAATAGACTTTTTTTCCTTCAAAAGGTATAATTCTATCCCCCAAAATGTTTCTTCCAAAAATGCTTTCTTGTTTTTGTAGATCTTCCTTTGATAATTAGATGAATATGTATGTCACACAGTTAGCTCAAACGCTCTTACCTCGTCCTGATACAAAGAATAAAAAGTATGTTTTCTGAAACAAGGTTTATGGAGAAGGGAGCTGACAAGATAATTTATTTACTAATTTAATTTCTATAAATAAAAGAGTTATTGCCAATAGTCTATAAGGCTTAGGGAAGTTTTGTAATCAAGCCCAATGGCTTAGCCCAAATCCTAAAATAAACACTCAGAAGAGTGCAAGGAATTTAAAAGTAAATAGGAAGGCTCTTTAACCTGAGCTTTCTGATTTAGTGTTTCTCATGCAAGTAATTTACTATAACTGAAATGAGAACACTGTGTCCTTATGTGAGTGATGTAAATTTGGGTCTAAAATATGGGATGCCCCTCATAATGAAGTATGGTTTGGGGTGTGTCAGATATGCGTGTGGCTTCATTCGAAATCAGCTTCATGGCTGAACATTACAGGAAAAGAATATGCTGAATTTTCTTCTCATACTGTATGCAAAGCAGAGAATGTCACAAACTAGTGACTCATTGGCTGAGCTGTATTTTCAGTTTGTGTTGTATTTGGTCATCTTTTCTCCTTGGATGGGAAGGATGGCATGACTGGTCTCCAAACCCCTGCTTTATGTTCTGTAGCTGAAACACGCCCAGCTGAAAAGGTGAAGCAATTGTAAAAGTGCATCTTTTTCACTTACCTTTCCGCTGGCTAACTGGACACATTTGGACCTGTCAGCAAGCTGGAAGTGTTACAATGAAATTTTCTTCACTCTTACATGCATATTCTTCAAAACAGAGAGGGCAGGGTTTTTCCCATTGGGTGCAATACTGCAGTATGCTGCAGTGCTTCCTGTGAGGTGCTCAAGCTCCCCCGAATGAGAACTAAGGACTTTCATCACCTCGTCACATCTCTGACAGTCTGCATACCAGCTTTTTTCTCTTTTTTGAAAAATGATGGGATATTTTTGCCATTTTGAACAGATGCATCCTTCATTTAATATAAATACCTATATCATCTCATACAGAGAGGACAGCTGGTGCTATTTCTGATAAAAGGATGCATTTTTAGAGAAATAAATCTTTGAGGACCCTTCACAGTAAGCAGAAAAAAACATCAGAAATGTCATCACTGCATTGTGAATTTTACAGGTCACATTCTATCTAATATCTACCTTTACCAGGGTACCAAGGTCACTGAATTACATGGAATGAAACCTTAGACAGAATTTCTGTCCTGTTGTTCTGCCAGACTTTATTTAGCCACCTTCAAATCCTAACTTTATCTTTTATTATATGAGGGCTGCACATGGATATTGTGAGTCTTTGTAGCCTGATGCTCATATCTTCTTATTTAAACAGAAGCCCAAGCAGGTCACTTTGAAGGAATGCTGCCAAGCCAGCAGTTGAAAAGGTCCTCAGCTCAAAATGACAACCTGGAGTGTCATGTACTGCTCACTACTCACAGTGCAGTACATCCGGCTGTGGAAAACCAGCTCCTTTACGTAGATAGCATTTGTTGGGGATAAAATGTCATTCCCCCTCAAATAGAGATAGGTGAACACTGAGCAACAGTTGAAGCAAATCCACAGGTGATTTTCCTGTGAAACAGGAGAGAATACCTCCATTTGCATGACAGCCCATTATGTTTGCTGTGAACCAGCTCACTCCTTTTATACTTTCTTTTTTTCTCTTGATGTTGTCACACAAGTTGGCTGACTGTTTTAGCCTGCTATATTTTGATATTTATGCAAGTGGATTAAGTACTTGCTATACTTCTTTGTGCACTAGAAGCTGAACTTGAACTCCCCTTTTGACTGTTGAAAAGATCTATTGTGTGTGTGTAGGGAGAAGGGGTAATTTAGGGGTTTCCTCACTATTTTCTGTTCCTTCTTTCAATTTTTTTGCATGCACTGATTATTGTCATAATAATATTTCTTACATGTGATAAAAAGTATAGCGGCACAAAAGGCTGATATATTTCGTATCTCCTTCAGTACCTTATCTTACAGCTTTACATCTTTTGTATACTTAACACAAAGGGGACACTTCATTCTTTGTTCTCAGATCCCACCTTCTCTTCTGAGATTTGGTCAGCCTCCTGTACACACCTGCTTCCACTGGACTTTCTTTTTAACTAGCATCATGATAGATAATGGGCTGATCTGTACTCGGATGAGCATTCTGGCTTATTTCATTATTTTCCGTTCCCTAATGGTCACTTTAGGAGAGACACATTCCTTCCTCTCTGCTCACAGAACACATTATTTCTTCATACCTAGACGTTGTCTTGTGCACTTAATCACTTTCTCTCAGTGGTAAATTTGTTAGACACAGATACAGTCACTTATGATATTTCTTAAATTCCCTTGAACATGTATTTCTGACAAATGCTACGTGTTCAGTCCAAGGCATGATGCAGTGTTAGTCATCTTTATACATTCATACTAAAAATAGTCAACCCCACAGCCAGCTACCTCTCTGTGAGTGGAAGCCAGCTCCATGACTGCGGAAGGGGTGACTGATTCAGAGTGCAAACATTCCCCAGAATGCCTTGGCTTAGTCAGCTAAGCTAGGACATTTCCTCCACTCTCTGGATGATTAATGTGCTAACAATTGTCGTAAACATTAGCTTTGTATTGATGATGGTAATGAGAAACATTTAATAGGAACTTTGTTCCAAATTTAAAAGATGGTCTTCAGCAAGTTAAAGGACATATCTTCATCATTTGTCCTGCCTCATGGTCCATTTTTGCTGAAGCACATGGGATCAAAGCATGAAATTAATGATACCCAAAGGCACTTTACATCCCTGCCAGAATTTAAAAACTCTGTGTCGGCCAGTAACTAGCAACAATTGATTGTTGATGGTCCAAAGTCATGATCAAATCACCCTATCACTATAAAACTAATGGTGCTTTTTTAAAAGCCTGGACATATCAGTTGCTGATTGTCACCACTTTGTATTTGTCCCACAGAATAGTGAAGAGAGAATTTGACCCTAACCACACTGACTAATAAACAGAAATTTAAAACTGAGTAGGCTGGTCAGAAATTCGTAGAATAGATTCCCAGCAGCTTCCAGCAAAAAGCAGAGTAAAACAATATAACGAGAGAGGAGGTTTGCTACCCAATAAAACAGTCAGGCTTCTAAGACAGGGGGAGGTCTGTCTGACTTCAACAGGCACCCTGGAAAGGGTCAAATAGAAAATTTTAATTTCTGTCAAGAGAAAGTGAGAGTTTTCCTGGGAGCAGAAAGGATAGCTACTACAGATTTTTCTGTTCTGGAATATGCTAGCTCTTTGCAATGCCAAGTAATGGTTACAATAGTAAAAAAAAGTAGATTGTCATATATCTGTTATATGTATATATGTGTGCCCATATGTATATATATATGTGTGTGCGTGCATGCCTGCAAAATAAATATCACTATAAAAATACAAGTATACATTTCATCTAAATCTAAATATAGATATAGATAGACATATATAATATAGATTAATACATATACAAAATGGGTATATGGAAAAAAATTCCACAATATTTCTAAGGTTCTTATAAATATTGAGGAAAAGATTTCATTCATCTAATTGAGGCAGAATGTGTTGTGTCCAACTGTTTTCTATGGCAAAATACACTCCAAGTCCTAGTTTTGAGTTTACTGCTATAGGCTACTATTCTGCTGAAACATATTGTCTGAAGCCAAGAAAAGAGATGTTAAACCAGCCTTGTTAAAACAAAACAGCAGCATGAATTTTCATCCAGATTGTAGACAGAACTGATGCACTAGCTATAGGATTAGAGCCCTAACTACCTAAAAATAATAAATTTAGAGGAACAGATCAGAAGTTATCTTACATGTAGGAATGTTTTGATAAAGAGTGGTTCAAAACATGTCAGCAAGAAGAGAGGCCTGAAATTTCAGTCCCCAAGATTAGAGCTAACTATCTGTGTTTATATTCATATTTGAAATGAAGGCTTGTCCAGCCAATGAATCTTGAACATTTTCCTTTCAGAATTTGAACAAATAGAGAAGATGAGAAACTGATGTTAGGTTATCTGTTTTCAGTGGTAGTGGTTCTTAAAACAGATACCTCCACAAGGACTTCAGAAATTAACAATTACTGCTCTTACTGCAAATTCAAAATAAGCATTTTTTTATTGTTAGTAAATATACTTTTTATCATGGACATACCACTCTCATATTTTTCTGGCTGCAGCTGACACAGCAGAGATCTAGAACAATATTAGCATAAGAAAAAAATAGCACTGAGGGGCCTGATTTACAGAATAAATTTGCTTTTACCTCATTGACTACCAAAAATTTCTTCATCATTAATACTTTGGTTCCCATTCAACTCCCAGCTTGTGGTTCTAATAATGATGTCCAAGTCTGTGTTTCAGTGTATATACTGAAAAAAACAGATAAATACTCAACCAAAAAAAGGTTTTAAATCATTTTTTAGCTCTCTGAACAGAAATAATTTCATTTCTAATCTGGCCTTGACAAAGGTGCAGCAATATCCCTCATCTGGTGTGCACAACACAGTTTTTTAGTATACTCCAGAGGATTAAATTGTTCAGGCAGCAGAAAGAGAGACGGAAGAAGTAGGCAAGGATTTAGAATAAATACTACAGCTGCAGGAAGTGAATTGTGGAAATAAAAGGAGGAGGGACCAGCTAGAGAGTTTTGAGGGTAATAAGCGTATTAAATCTAAAGGAAACACTCAGAGCAAAATGGACCCTGATTTATATCCTAAGTAACTCCACTGACTTCATTAGAGTTCCATAGGATTCAGAATAAAACATCTCAGAAATTTGCCAGTATATGATGGCTGTAAATAAGAAGGAATTTTGCAGAAATACCACTCCTTTCATCTTACCATTTTCATATTATACTCTTTTTTTGAAAACTTGGAAAGTGTGAGACTCGGAGGGGTAGCTAGAGCCAATAGTATTGCAAGCAGGTGTTACACAACTCCCCTGGTCCCAGAGCTCGTGTTCTGCCTTCGTCCGCAATTCCTCTACTGCTCTAGTTTTGGATTGCTCATGAATAGCTCTAAGCTGTAAATTTTATGATGAACTGTGTAGTGCTTTTGTTATGCACACAGATGTGAAGCGCTGACTAGAAATAGATATCATGTTTGAACTCACTGAAGGTATGCTGACCTTTTGCCTGAGCCTTTCTGTGAGTATTTTTATGCTCTCCAATCCTCCACATATGTGAGGTGTAAAATTAAATGGGCTGAGCCACCCAAAAGTGGTGGGTTTCTCACCCAGGTTTCTGCTTCTGCAGTTCTGTTATATATACCCTTCCAGTTAACTTTGCTGCTCTGGATCTCTCAAACTAGTTCTTTTATTCCCAGTTAGAGAATTTCATTGCATTCCCTAAGTATCCCCCATCCTTATATAAAAATATGTTAGGGCATGAGATTAGTATTACTTCATATAGAATCTCACTTACTCTCTGTCCTGAATAGAATGCATTTCTCTCTCCAGGCAAAAAGTAGGGAAGCACACAGTTAATCCTGATTTACAGGGAAAGCATGTTTTTATTTAAGATATCTTGTGTCTGAAAATATATATGCAGCAATAATTGTGACTTCCTACAGCAGACATAAATGCCTCTGTGCCTGAACCATCAATCTGGAGAGGTACTTTAAACTTTTAATTATTTTAATTATTTCCTGTGAGCTTCCACAATTTTTCCAGCTTTAATGGAGACTGGAAATAGAAATTTGAAATAATCTCAGAGAAGGAGACTTACCATTCAGAAAGACCAAGAACTACATAGGCTTATTTTAGGTGTAAGAACTTGATTGTTAAACCCAAAAGGCGAAATCTTTACCAGAACCCCTCCTTTCTTCTTCAAAGAATCTCTTGGTGCAGCTTCGTCACAGTCCTGAAGTTCTTACTCAGATTTTATTTGCTTTTTTGTGTACAACTTGAGCCAGATCCAACCCTCCAAAGTCAGTTAAAACCTAATAAAACTTCAGGATATGGCTGTATAACAATAATGCTTGGCATATTTCAGCCTGCATCCTAAAGATGAGGAAATGTTACACAGTTTATTAGAAAGCAAAAATCTTCTAAACAATATTCTAAACTCCAGTGTAACTCACTGTAGATTCCCCCAGAATTTCCTGTGTTTAGAAATACAAGGTTACTTAAGTGTATGTCACTTCAAAGCTCCAGGCAAATTTACAGCAGTATTTTATCAAGACTGAGAGCATGAACCTTTAAAAAAAAAGTTGTTGACAGGGACAATCATTGGGAGAACATGCATAAATCAAGACCCAAAGCAGTATTTGAAGCAGTTTTAGCCTTCCCAGTCTTCCTGGATATGGTAAACCTTTAGGAAACAAATATACACATAGACTGTTTGTGTTTGGGCTTTTTGGAGGGGGGATGGGGGAGAGGGTGGAAAGGGTCTCCCTGAAATACCTTGATCCTAACTCTCTCTTTAATGCCAGTAACCAGATCCACCAATAAGAACAGATACAATCGCTGAATCCAGTCTGATCTGTAGAGGTAATCATGGTTAGTACCAGGGAATCCCCTTTCCAGGCCTTGTCGGAAAATAAGAGAATCGCACCACTTCACTTTCATGTGACCAATCTAGCTCTGAGACGTGCACAGGGCCCGTATAAAGAAACAAGAAGAGCCTTCATGTTCTGTGACACTAATTGTATAAGGACATCACAGTGCTACATTGTCATTTTTATTGCAAAAAGGTTAAAAATAAAATGTCGATTGGAAAACAGGGTTGGGGAGGAAATCCACTGGGAATATATTGGGAATATATTGTTCGTGAAAGGTATGGGGAATTAAGCATACCAGCACCACAAACTGCTAAAAAGTGATATTATCTGTTCTACTGATGTTGCTTTTGCTAATTCTTTTGAATTTCCAAAAGAGTTCAGTATCTGCAAAACTGACATGGGAAGGACATGCACAGGATGCCTGGGTAATGCTGGTGGTCCAGGTATTTCAGGCCAAAAATCACTGTCAATAAGTCTGAGAGAGGATTAAAATCAGAAATTTCTCATCAGTTCATGCTGTTGTTGTATATACCACTTGCTGAATATGGTGTTTGTGAATACTGCTACTCGTAAAAATATGACTCTCTTATCTGTTAGTACAATAAATGTAGCAAACAGTGAGAGAAGTAGGAATGGGTTAGCAACTGCAGGGAGACTTTATTGCTAACATCAGGCAACACTGATAGTCAGCTTATGCTGTTATCGTTCAGAGTAGAACCAGCCTGTGCAGTAGACTGACTCAGCTTCAAGTGCTGAATGTACTGCAAACAGAACCTAAGTCATATGATAATGTGTTGACTTCTGCATGCAGTTTCTTCACAATGAGAATTAACTCCATATGTGATACTTCAGTCACAGCCATAAATACTGGGAGTCCAATATGTTTGGCACTCAGTGGAAGGGTTAGTAAAAAGAACAAATTAAAATAGAGGAAAGGATAAAGCAAGAAATGTTTTCTACTTATCACCCACATTTACAGAGGACAAGATTTCAATAATATGCAGCCAAAACATGAGCTGGAAGGAAATTTTTTCCTCACTTGAGCTATTTCTGTTCTGCAATAAACTGCTAGAGGCAATATCAGCAGTATTAGGATCCCAGGCAATAGGCAAAAAAGGCAGTTGTAAAGTGAGCTGTTTAGGTGGGAAGGTCTTTTCCACAAAACCAGCAATTCAACAAGAGCTTGTTGAGGCAGAAATAAACATAAAGGGAAGGAAAATACTATTTGGTCAAATAAGCTTGCAAAGTATGTCATTACAATGACCAAGGCTCATGAAATCAAAGTGAGATCCATAGGTGTAATGAATGTGCAGAACTTCTAGGTCCCTACTTAGATTCCTAAATGCAGAAATAGAGTTTTGAAAACTTTTTTTTTCACTATGATTCATTGAAAAATATTGTGAGTATACTTGGAAAGTCTAATTGAGGGCTACATGCCACTGAACTCTTCCACACATCTTGTGATGTTTATCATCTTTAACTACAGGTCTCTTCGTATAACATTCTATCATGACATCGTAAGAAGGCCAAGATACCAATTTTATCTTCTCCTTCCAGAGGCTTCTCTCCCAAAGTCAGATGGGGTAGTATTATAGCGTTTTTGTAGAAGTTAGGATCTTTTTCCAGCTGTGATATTTCCAGAGGCTTTTGTGCATTCAGTTAACAATGAATTTGAGTTGCTGTTTCTACCCATTACATGAGTTAGTCTTTGGTCTCCAGATGTATCAAATGTAAGAAAGGAAGTTAGAAGAGCTTTTTTTTTTTTTTTTTTAAGAGCAATAAATGCAGTCTTGCTTTTGTTTTTCTTTCTTATACTGACATTTTTAATATTTTCTGAAGAATTATTCTTAAAGTAGCTGCTCTATGTACAGATATACATATATACATACACATACACAGAGTAAGTTTACAGTCTGCACATGAGAATTTGTTCATGGACCTTAAAAAAAGGAGAAAATACTGCTTTTCACATCTGGCAGTCATTTGTTCATCGTAGAACTGTGCATCTGAAATTATTGCATAATAGATATGCAGGGCCAAAATCATCCTGGGTGTAACAGTACTGACGTCAATTCCCTTACACCACGAATGATTTTTTTGTGTGGTATGCAAACTGTTTTCATGAAAGACAGAGGGAGGAAACAGTTCAGTATGGAGGCTTTTCCACTTTTGTTTTCCTTAAACAGCTAGCAGCTGGTAGAGATTGGTGTGCTGGCCAAGGGCAATTAGTGAGACGGACCATGAAAAAGAACAGCTACAAGGAAAAGTGAAGATGGTTGCTCAGATAGGAATGAGACTATATGAGTTTTCCTGCTTGAAAGAAAAAGGAGGAGGAAAGAGGGGAAGGGGTAAAAAGAAGAATGATAGCACTTCCTCTTTTTTAGGAAAAAAAATGAAATCATGTTTTAAACAATGAACAGAAGCAGATTGTTATCATCCATGCAGCCACTTGCAGATGAATCTTTTTCTTAGCATGGTCATGCAAATTAATGCCACAGCTAATGCCACATACTGTTTAATATCTTCATTAATGACCTAGATGATGGGACAAAGTGCACTCTCAGCAACTTTGTAGACAATTCAACACTGGGAGAAGTGGTTGACATAGCAGATGGTTGTGCTGCCATTCAGACAGACCTCAGCAGGCTGGAGAAATAGGCAAACAGGACTGTCATTAAGTTCAGCAAAGGAAATTGCAACGTCCTGCCCCTGGGGAGGAATAAGCCTATGCGCCAGTACAGGCTTGGGGCTAACTTCCCAGAGAGCAGCATTGCAGGAAAGGCCCTGGGGGTCCTGGTGGACAAAAAGTTGAACATGAGCCAGCAAGTGCCTTTGCGGCAAAAAAGACCAATGCTATCCTCAGCTGCACTGGGAAGAGCATTGCCAGCAGGTTAAGGCTACTCAGCCCTGGTGTGACCACCTCTGGAGTGCTGGGTCCGGGTCTGGGCTCCCCAGTATAAGAAAGACATGGATATACTGGAGCGAGTCCAGTACAGACTGACAAAGATGATTAAGGGACTGAAACATCTGGCATACGAGGAAAGGCTGAGCTGGGGACTGTTCAGCCTGGAAAAGAGAAGGCTCGGGGGGGATCATATCAACGTGTATAAATACATGATGGGAGGAGTAAAGAAGACGGAGCCAGACTCTTCTCAGGTGCCCAGTGAATGAGCAAGAGGCAATGGGCACAAATTGAAATACAGGAAATTCTGTTTAAACATAAGAAAAAACACTTTTGCTGTCAGGGTGATCAAACACTGAAACAGGTTGCTCAGAGAGATTGTGGAGTTTTCATCTGTGGAGATATTCAAAACCCAAATGGGCATGGCCCTGAGCAACCTGCTCTAGCTGACCCTGCTTTGAGCAAGGGATTGGACTAGACGATCTCCAGAGGTCCCTTCCCACCTCACCCATTCTGTGATTCTACGAGATTCTGCTAAGGTGTGTGTGAGCCACTGAACAGCAAAGGGGACCACTAAGGGCTGCATGGGTGTGGTCAACACAAAGTATAGGAAGAAGAATTTGTCTTGGATTGAAATGTGGTACAGCTGGACTTGAATGGCTGCAGTATTAATAATGCTTAATACTGACTCCTTGTTAGATTGTTTTCTAGCTAAAACTGTATTCTTGTCTCTTCTACTGTAATACAGTGTATACCTTGAGAAGGTGTGCATTGTAATGGGGTGAAATGATGTGCAGAAGTCAGAGGAGCACATGTTCTGATGCTGGCATGCTTCAGAGCTTCAGATAAGTCATTTATGTGCCTCAGTTTGCCCAGTTTGTATTATCAGTACGATAATAGCTACCCAAACCTGTACTTTACAAGGCAGTTTATGATGATTACTGCAGATTTGTCTGAAATTATAAAGCACTCAGTTGTGTATGACGTGGAAAAGTTTAGGAATATCTCAGAAGGCAGGATTTTCTCATCTGTGTGTAATGTGAGGTTGACATTTGACATTTTGACATTTGACATTTGACAGTTCTAGTCACTTGCTTTATCAGCTTTCACTCCTCGCTCCTGGGGGGCCCTCTCACTCCATTGAATATACAGCAGGTGGCTGAGGGAGAGTAGCCCTATGTATCCCTAAAGTCAGCCTTTGTCAGTGTGCCCCATAGTCTTTGCTAAATGGTTGACTGTTTTGCTTAGGAGGGCAATAGGAAGATAAAGGATCACAGGGTTCATAAATAACTGAAAGAGGCTAGAGGCACACAGATGATAAAGGAAAGGTTATGGTATAAATCTGAAACAAATGCAGTGGAACAACTGTCTAAATTGTATTTTGAAAGACAGGTATTTGAAAGCTGTCAAAACAAATCAGATTTGTTCAGGGCTAAAGTCGCTACCAGCAAGTAGTGAGGCCAAACAGGAGCAGGGATAGGGAGAGTAAAACAATTGAGGATGTGAAATACTGTGTGTTTTTCCAGATATTATTCAGACTATCTCTGGACTGATCCCTTGGACTGAATACACATCAGAAGCTGGAACACACTGGGTGCGCTACTGGAATCCATCTTCCAGTTTCATTTTATCCGAAAGGAATCCACTGTATGTGCTTTGAGACCACTCTGTGATGTGAACCTAAGCATAGTATGTGGAAATGACCARGAGATTCACTTCAAAAGTACACTCCTGGTCCAATTTAAGATGTAGGTGCAACTACTGTGAACAGATTTGTATGTGTTTTGTGTTGGTCATGTTCAAACTTTATACAGTTAAATAGCTTGACTTTCAATGGCTAACCTGTTCACGCATGCACAGTTTTTGGAGAATCATCAGCGGACACTACCCAGTTTTTTCATCRAGAAATCTAACCTTTTCCATGGGGTCAATGACTGACTTGATAGAACACCACCACAGAGGTCTGTGTAGCTTTGATCTGAGCAGCTATTTTGACTTTGGAGTTTGCCAGTCAGCTTGCACGGTGCCTTCGGGTGAGCAGTTATAATTTCAATTTGCTACAAAGACTCCGTTGCTTACCTGCTTTCACATGTTTCCATTTCTGTTTGTGTAATAAAGCTCTGTGCCTCTCCTTAGTTTATGCAGCACGCTTGTGGGATGCCTAGGATCTTCCCTTAACCAATGTGCTTGGATCTGCTGGAAGCATGGACCATTTCCTGCCTATAAGGATAAAATTTTCAGGAGTACCTGCATGACTTAAACAGTGGACATGTACTCTTCTGAAAAGAGTGGGAGCAATTTGTCATTCTAATGCTGTTATATAGATGTTATCATCTCCAGTTGCATCACCTCTGCTGTGTTTGAGGCTGCCATCCCGACAGCTTGCCAGCAGAGATTCCCTGGAGCACTCCCTGGTTGGCTGTGTCAAAAACAGGCAGAGTAATTTAGTTAATATTTGAATTAACCTCCTGTTTGCTTGATGTGGATTAGGAAGCTTTCCCACGAACCATTCCACTGTAGAGAAGCAGCAATGGCAGTTCCTTGGAGAGAGTTTATTACAAGCTTGGGAAAAATAATATCTGGAAGCAGTGATTGGTGACTGCAAAATTAATTTTTCTCTAAGTTTCAGGTTCTTGAATTCTGGTTTTGAAAACTGGAGTTTTTGTGAATGGAACTTCGTGTCCTAAGAAAGATATATTTTGTACATTTTACTGAGAGCAAACATGCTGTTTATCAAAAATCCAAACACTTACTATAGCAATAAGTAAGAGAGCATATAGGCACATGTAACAGAATTATATAAATGTTTATTAATCACATGTCTCAGTAAGCCTTAGCCACAAAATTTCAGGGTCTCTTTGTGGCTTCAGTGCAATAAATGGAGTCTTATAAAAACAGAATTTTAGCCTTAGCTCAAAATCAATTGTTTCAGTGGAGGTTAAAAAAGTTGAAACTAATGACACGGCACAGCTTGTTTCATGGCTCACCTATGTTATTGCAAATAGTGCCTGTACTTTACTAACTGTATTGTCCTGTGCATAGGAAGCAGCATGATTCAGTTTCCTCTCCTGCCCATTCATATCTCTGGGCTCCGGGTGCTGTACAAGAGGAATTCCTGAACTCCCCAGAACAGAGGCTACAATTGCAGCTAGTACTTAGAGCAGCCACAAAACTGAGAGGACGTTATGGCAGTCACAGTTTAACCTAAAATGCTAAATCATGTCTTTGCTATCCATACTACCAAATTTCAAAACATTATTTTAAAGTTGTATATGTCTTGTTTTAAAGACTTACCATTTTAAATACACCTGCTGAAAAACTTTTGTGTTTGTTTTTCTTCAGTTCCTTTACAATGCTCTCTTTCATTCTATTTGAAAGGAAGAGGATCAGGTTCCCAGGCAGGAAAAAGGTGATATGCATGTGTGTGTATGTATATGCTAATATCCATATACTAATATATACATTATATTATATATATTATATATTAAGTATATATCCTTAAGAAAGGGTATATTGGTTTTGGCTTTGAATTTTTACTTTTTATTTTCAGGTAGTTTGGTTCAAAAGAAACCTAACTGACTTAATTTGAGCTACAGCAATATAAACCAATTTACAAGAAGTAAAAGGAAAAATGTTAGTGTGTATGTGTGTGTGTGTAAGCACAGCTTTTAATTAAAACTGAGATTTTCTTTTAATTGAGCAATTTGTGCCAGCAAAAATCAACAGTGTTTGCAATTTCAAATACAAAACAAAAAATAACGTCCTCAGTCTAGTCACAGTTAACCACATAGTGACTAAATATAGCATCAGCTAGCCTTCAGGATGTGTCCACAATAACAGATTACTCAAAATGTTCTGTTGCTATTCCCTAGCTAATATTATGCCTACAACAAAATGTGGAAGTTTAAAATATCTCTGTAATTATGGTAAGCAGACAACAATCACTAAAATTACAGAGTACTCTCTGCTGTTCCTAACCTACAGGCTGTATATAGAAAGCTAAATGAAACAATTCTGCCTACCATGGGTAGTCAAATGTGTCCTAGATTCCAGGTGTTGGTGAAGCATAGGGAAATTATATTTTGAGCTGGATACAAATTCTAACCTGCATTTTTTTAAAGAAGATTTTTAGACAATTTCTAGTTCTGAACAATTAGGGTATGCTTCCTAACTAATTGTGTCAAGACTTTTCAGAAATATTTCAAAATACACATCTCATTATTTATAATGACACTATCTGCTTTGACTTCCTTACTTTGGAATTATGATATTGCTCACTGACCTATGAGATACACTCACGCAAAATTCTTCTTGACTCCTGATTCCTCAGTGACTCTCTGTCTGTGTTCTGAGGAAAGCAGTACTCATTTCATGGCTTGGCTTCCACCCCTCCCCGCCTGTGACCCCACAGATGCCCTTCTGCTTACGTACCGTAGTCTTTAAGTGGGAACAGGAAGAGGTGAATCAAGGAAGCAGCTGTTCTCTGAATCACAATCCTCCCTGGATTTCTGTATAAAAACCTAATAGGAAGATAATGCAGACCAGAAACATAATAGTCCTTGAAGCTCCCTCTACAGCTGCTACCAAGAAGACCCACCAACGTGGTGGTAAAGATGAATGAAAGTCCAGGCAGAAAGGATTTCATCTTCACAGACTGAGGGAATCTCTTTCACTTTGCTTTGCAGAATCTACACAGCTGGATAGCTACAAATTCACAGAATCAGCTGCAAGAATGGTCTATTAGAAGCTGGCTTAGATTGCCCCGAGAGGTTTCCCTTCTATCTGTCCCTGAAGAAAGACTTCCCAATCTGGCTTGATGGTGAATTTAACCTAACTACAGATGGAGCAAGAACTCATTAGGGATTTCAGCGTTTGGTGATCAAAGTGAACTTCTGGTTTGGTAGCAATTCATTTCCATTTTATATAAGAATAAATAGCTAAACATGGCTGCACTTTACATAACAGAGAAAGAAAATCTTGATTTTAACTTCTCAGGACCGAGCATGCACCTATTGTTGATAAGATTTTATCTTTACTGAGACATTTCATATTGCTCTGTCTAGCCATTGGTAAACATTATCAAAAAAATATGAGGGTAAGCTTTTATGTGGAGAGAGAAATTTCTAGATGTCACATGTGCAGACAGCATCCAGTTTGTGCTTTCTTGCAAAATTGTGACAATCCTTCAATGAAATGGTAAATACCTGTGACTAATAGAAATAGTTCAGTTACAGAAATACTTGCTCTTTGGAGGACATGCAAGAGATATCAAAGAGCACACAAGCTTGGTTCCTAGAAACTCTTGAGGTGTGTTACATATTGTGAGGCTGCATTTTTAATATTTTCAGAGCTTTGTATTTAAGAATCACCTCTGTGTTAACCTAGCTACTCAAATATAGATCCTTTTATCAGTCCTCCTGCTTTCCTGTCAACTGTTGTGAACAGTTTTCTAGAAAACTTTAAGTATACAGCTCTGTCAAGACATCTGTGAAAAATATATAGACTTTAATGATTATTCCATTGCAACTTTAAGGAAATGTGCCCTTTTTCATTTTAGAAGAGAACAGCTTGCACCATATTCTTTTGGAGGCAGATATAATCCATTTCTTAATTATTACAAATGTTTATTCTATGAATGGGACTGCAAAATATACTGAATTTCAGATTAAGCCATTTTTTGTCTTTCATCTCATAGATGAACTAGACCACTTCTGCACCAGATACTGTCAAAATATGTGTAAAATAGCCAAAAATCTGAGCCATGTTTTGAGAAATGCTTAAAACCAGGACTGAAACGGTAGCATCCAAAAATAGTTCAGGTCTGAGACCTGACATCCTATTCATTTTTTATTTGGATTTTTATCAGGATTTAGAGATAGCTGGCAAGAGCGAAGATAGCAAAATGAATGTAAAAACTACATTTTCAGAGCCATAAATGACTGTGCTTTAACATCTTCCTTTAGTAAATTGTACCAAAAAATGAAGAGAAGCACATTCATCCACAAGGCACATTTCCCATGCAAATTCCTGAAAACTTCTTAGATTTAATTCCTTCTCTCAGCTGCCATTTCCTTTATACTGTTTTGAGAGAGAAAAATAATAAAATAATGGCTCACCTTCCTGGCTCACAGTTCCTTCCTTCCTTCCCTTACTGAAAAATTGTCTTCTGCATGATCCAGTTGAAAACTAGAGTAATACAGAAATTCACTCTTTTTATCATGTATGTATAAAATCAGATGCAGACTCACTTAGATTAAGCAATTTTAATATTCCCTAGTAGTGCCACTTCTTGTGCTTCCTCAGTACAGCCATGTATTAGTGCACCTTTACCTGCTCTCTCCCTCTTTCCCATTTAGCTCAGGATTTTCTTCATGATCTAATGGGTTTTCATTAAAGGAATGCAGGAACTCATTTCAGTGAGTCAAAACAAAGAGAACTTCTAGAGAGCAGGTACTCAGAACACAGGCGCAAGTTAGTGAGCAATGACATTTAGTCTAATGAATCCCTGCCACTTAATTTCGCAGCATCTTGGCCACGGTGTTCAACAACAGTCTTTGTGCCTTCTTGCAAAACGATAAATACATGTGATTAATAGGAATAGTTACATTGCAGAATACTTGCTCTTTTGAGGATATATAGCAGACTTTTTACATGTTGAGGAAAAAGTTTGACATCCACATTTTAGATTTRCAGTGTCTGATATGAAGCTAGAAAAATAAGACGAACAACTCACTTGCAAGATATTCATGAACAGCCTGTAAAATATGTAACATCAATAGATCTTAAAGGATCAGGAAAGTGCCATGTCCCACAGTGACTCAATGAACAAGAAATCAGTGATATGTAGAGGATGCTGAAATTGAATGTTTGCTATCGTGTTGCTTTTTGGAAGAAAAAGTCACCAAGGGACTTGAAAGAACCCTTTAACTCACTATGTTTTCTATGCTGGATGTAAGTAAATTTCAGAATGTAGAATACAGTGAAAAATCAAGTCTTTCTGTTCTGACATTACTAAAAATGTATTTTTAATTTCCATTCTGGTAACGTCTCTATACTTTTTTTACGTATATTTTGCATGTGGTACTAACATGGATAGAAAAAGCCTTTCCTACGAGTTTAGTTGGTGACACTTTGCATATCAGTGTGAAGACGGTCCCAGTTAATTGCTTAAAACATTTATTTGCTTGATTAAGCATCTCATGAATACATTACTCTGATTTTCAATGGGACTTGGGTTCTGAATGCAAAATTCACTTTTGAAAAAAGTCTTAGATGCCTGACTTGGATGTTTTTGAAAGTCATCCTGTTAGCTTTAGTGTTAAAAAATGAAGCACACATTCCTGTAATATTTCACCAAGTTCTGACTAACAGAGAATCTGAAATGTTCTAAAATGTACAATTACAAACAGGCATAAACTCTGAGACATTTTTGTGGTTTCAGAGAAAACTGACTTGAGCACATACGTCTGGAAAGTCCCACCAAGAAGCCACTTCTGTATTTTCAGGAAATCAAGTAAAGGGTCTACTGCATTTTTTTCTATTGTCCTTTGTTTATTTACTTTAAACCCCACAGTAAGCAGAAGTTTGTGATCATAGGTACAGCACTTATACTGAAAGACATTGTCTAAAGATGAAAGGCTCGTTTATATAAACAACTGGTCTTCCAATTTTTAAGACCAAATGTAATGGTCTTACATTCTGTGAAACTATGAATTGTGGGGTTATTTCAAAGCTCTGCAGCTGTGAATCAAGCCACGATCACAGTCACTGTCCTAAGCAGTCTGTTTTTACTTCCTTTTTCTGGAATTACTGCACAGATTACTTGAAAGATGAAAAGTAGTAGGACGTCCCAGGAGATGCCTCTGAAAAGTCTTTATAAAAAAGGTGACTGGAAGTGTAGTGTCCTGAATTGTATTGTTATTCCTAAGCATGAGAACAACTATACTAGATCAAAAGGTCCATGTAGACCCACATCCTGTCTCCAGCACTGGTCAATAGCAATACCTACAGAAGAGGTAAGGCTGAGCATATAGTAAAAGTTCCCTGATATTTGGAAGAGCCCAAAATCCAGCAATTTGTAATTCAGGGTTTTACATAAGAACAGATGAAGAGCCCTATTGCTTCAGAACCAGAGTTTATCTAGCCCTGTTTTGTATCTCCAACAATGTCCCTAACTAGATGCACAAGAAACAGTAAGAACAAGACAAACATGTATGATTCTTCCTCTCCAGCACTCTCCCAGCCTCTTGATACTTTCAGCTTGGAAGACTTCCTAAGTCCGATTGAATTTGTCTGTTCAGTAAACCTCCAGTGGATCTCTCTTCCAATTAACCAACATTTTCCTTGAAATCCTGTGAATCCTGCATCCACAGTGGCCTTTGGTAAGAGTTCCACAGGTGTGGAATCCATTCAATTTGTTTTGGACTTGGCTCCTAAGATCGTTGTTTGATGGCCGCTACTTCTTGTGTTTGACAGAGACTGAAACTGTCAGTCCTTGTTAATAAACATTGAAAAGATTAAAAACTTTTAGGTCAGCTGGATTCTGATGTAGCTCAGAATCAGATTTACCCTTTTCAAAAAGCAGATGACTCCGTCAGGTCTACTTTCTGAGTTGACTGAACAGACAGTCTCTTTCATTTCATTAAGAAAGTTTTCCAGCTCAAAAGCTCTTTTCATCCTTTTAGAACTTCTTGATTTCAGCAGAGATTTTCAGCAGATTTCTGCCTAATGCCCCTGGCAGTCCAGAAGCCAAGCTGTCTGCTTGAAAGATTTCAAGTATGAGTAAAGAATCTTCTGATCCTGAGACAAAAGATCTGGAAGTCTTGGAAACAGGACTTGTACCGATATTGATATCAGACAATTAGAGACTCACAACTGACAAACTGAAGTCTGATCATTCAGAATACTTTGACTGTGTCCCAGCAGACTCCTGATTAGTAATACTGCTAAGCTATGAGACTTCGAATGAGTCTCAAGCTGCAGAATTGGTGATCACAATGGAGGGATCACAAGTGAAAGAGTTAAATAGAAGGTATCTGTCTCACATTGTAGCTAAATGGCATGCAAGGAGTAGCAATCTTTGCTAGTTTGCAGGGAGGAAAATGGGAGTTCTGTAGGACTAATAGAGGATGGAAGGAAAAGACATTATTCTTCATATTGGTGTAACAAGTACCATTATTTCTGCTGTGTTTCTCCTATTGAAGGAATGCTGTGCTTACATACTTCATGTAATCACATCACATACTTATACATCTTGTTGACTGTCAAGCAGCAGTTAATGGCATTGTTCTTTTTTGTTCAGCTTCTTCTTTGGTGCTGTGAAAACAGTCGTGTTCTGATAATGTAGGATGCTTTTTCATAATGATACTTTGAACTTAGTTCTTGCTTTCTGTTTTTAGGAAGAAGTTCTCACTAAAGGTAAAATGTTGCACAGAATAGACACTTTTTTAAGTCTTTAATATTGAAAAATGTAAGCAGTGATGAGGATTTACAGCAGCAACATCCTGTCACACTCTACACTGTTGCTCTCACATAAAGCATAGTGCTATGTGCAGTGTCTTGTTCTCACTTCGCATAAGCCTCCATTCCAATAAGATATAACAGCTGAGCTTGTACACACTGTTATGATTTACTGAAATATTAGGGCTTGTAGTCTATAGTGCCATCCTGTTGAACTCATAATTAGCCACTACTTACGAGGACTGCTTTTACAGTAGATCTAATTCATTCACCTCTGCCTATACTATGTCTGTATATGCCAAATACAGATTATATTACAACCAGTATCCTCTTGTGTATGCATATACCAATGATGATTAGCTGTGAAGCCTTCTGTGAGATATTTCATATGGAAAACTACTTACAAAATGTATCAGGTTGCACCAGATAGCTGTCTAAATTCTGGAATGAATATCTGCTAACCATTTATGTGCCAAGATTGTCATTCACAGTTACTTTGTAACTGTGTCCAGACCACTAGAGCAAAAACGTTTTTGGCAAATAACATTTTTCTGATCAATAGTTGCTTTGGCAGTAAATAGCATACCACTTTAATACAAGCATTTTATTATGCTTTTTCCTCACGTTACCAATCTCCGTGGTCCACCGTGACCTCGCTCTGAATTTCAGATGTCTGTTTCTAATTGGATGCTTCCTTTCTTGATAATAAAGGTGATTCATATAGTGTCCTAAATGTATACAGGACTTTTCAGAACAGACTGGATACTTCTGCTTTATAGGCTACTCAGTGCTGTTCTATAATTATGTAAGGTTTTCTCAGAAAGGGGCTGGGAAAGGCCGTACTTTCTGAGAACTGCAAATAACAATCTCTAAAGAGATCAATGTGAAAAAGATACAAATATAGATTTGTTCTCTTTGCAGTGGAATTAGTGAAAGCATTTCTGAAACATTTACTTTTGTGACAGTATATAATGTTCTTCTGTGTCTTCCTATCTAGTCTTTCAAAGAACTGTAATTTTCTTTTAGAAAGCATTCTTCTGTAAAGATGCTGAATAATATTAGGCTGTAGTTAGATTGGAAGCTCTTTGGGGCAGAGATACCTGTTATATTCTGTCTCTGAGTAGCAGTGAGTACAAAGAGAATCTGTGCCATTGATGGAGTCCCTCGGTGCTCCCACAATAAAAGCCACAGTGACTGTGGTGAGTAGATGTAACCTCTACTTTTATTTATACCCCTTATTTTTATTTACACTTGTATTTAAACTTCTTGCCTCCTTGAACTTATCTCCCATAGGTCATCATTAATATTTCCCCGTCCTGTCTTTTATTTTGCATCCCAATCATACTAAATTTTGTGAAAGGAAACCCTGCAGAGAGAAATATGCCACTCTTCTCTGCAAATTGCTTCACTAGAAAAAGGAAATTTTAGCTCTTCAGATAGCAAAAGGCTCTGTCCATTGAAGGAATGGGTGGCCTTGTGTCTATAAATGCACAGAAACACTGAACTCCTGACTCCTTACCACTTTAGCTCTAACAGGGTAGAGAAGAATCGCCAAATGACCTATGTAGCTTGTGACTTAATGTATTACCTAGCGATTCCTCTGAGCACTTGAGAGGACAGGTAAATATAATATTCACCCCATGTTATAACCCATCTAACTTGCCCTTTTTCATTTCCTGCACAGCTTTTCCTTGTCTAGTGGACATGGGAGTAATTGCAGAATTGTGCGAGTTCAGCTGCCAAACCTTGCTTCATTGGAGGAGTTGGGAGACTGTGAGTAAAGGTACCTTCTGCGTATTCAGATCTGAAGGTCATTATCTGGCTTTGAGTTCAAGATATGCAGCAAGCTCAGTGCTGCTAGTACAGGATCATTTTTTTGAAGCTTTAGTCCAGAAAGATACCTTTTCCATTTGACAGCAGTAGCTGATTCACATGTTCACTAGAGCTAGGCTTCCTCTTTGGGGTACTGAAAGAAACTAGATTTGTCATTTGAAATGTCAGCAGGCCTTATATGTAGCAAAAAGAAAAAAGGCATGGGTAGTAAAGCCAGTAGTTTTTCTTTCTATAATAACAGGAGCAAGACCTCTGAAAATGGAAACAACAACAGGTCTTGGGTTATTTAAAGCGTGGTGCCAACTTAGTTTCAACCTGCATGTATTGAAAACTACAAGTCATTAGAAACATATAATGTCACTGATTTACGCTTCTCATTCTCATCACAATGTCAAATTATTCTCATCATGTAGGTGGCTTCCCAAGGGCTAACATCACCATGGACTATGGAAGGCTGCATATACACACATCTGCACACAGAAAAAGATTTCATCCCTAAAGAACAACCTTACCTGTTTTGCTCTGTGTGAGACTGGAAACTGCCAGGTATTCACCACGGCCAAAATATATTTTTAAAAGAATAAAAATTTGACATAGAATATAGAGGTATCATATAAAGTAGTTTGCAACCAACCTGAGGACATTATTATCATGTGGTCAGAATATTAGTTTTTGTCAGAATAAAGTCAATGGCAAAATGTAATACAATATTTAGATAATGACAAGCACAACTGCTTAATAAACAGTCTGTTAAAGTGGGCTCATTTGACGTTGTCTGTTCTTCTCGCTTAGAAAATCTACTTTGAGATCAGGTCAATAGTCTGGTGACGGCCCATTGCAATCACATGTTAGTGTATTCATTGCAGGAGACAAAACTGAAGATTCAATAAAAATAAAATCTGGGGAAAATGTGGCCTGAAAGTAGCACTGAAAAAAACAAGGTGAATGAAACGTTTGTAGATAGAGGAGTGTCACTTCATTTGAGACAGGATAGCAGATGGGTAAGTGTGCGATTCACAGGCATTTACTGAGTAGAGGATTAACCTCAATATTACAAATGAATTTGTGCAACAGAAGAAAGTCTGATAGGAATCATATGGCTTTAAGTCATGAAAATAACAGGTTTTCTGTCTTAAAAAAAGTTCGCTTAGTGAGGTATGTGGTTTTGATGGCAGATTTAGAAAATGATTGGCACACTATAATAGATTGTAATTTTAAGAACCATTGAATTATCCTACGGGGGGGTATATTTCTTTTATTGCATGTGCTGAAGTCTCAGGCTGGCTTAGAATATTTATGTCTACTCTAAGTGCTCTTTATGATATTCATTTCTGGCACAAAAATATTTTTGTTTGAAGAGATGTGTAAAATGTCAGAGGTTATTTGAATTTATCCATTGAATTTAACCTTTTCATATATTTGTAAGACAATCTCTAAAAGCAAATTATTTCAATATGAAAATGTAAATAGTTAACAAGAAAATTCCATTAGCTTTGTAATTAGCTTCTTGTTATTGATATATATGTTAAAATTTTGAAAAAATATAAATTGGGCAAATTTTGAGATCACTTTTCTGTCACAATACTTTAAAAAAGAAGTGGGAGGAAATCACTAATGTGATTATTCTAAATATGCTCACTATATATATATATAGGGGAAAAAAATCTAAATTGTATCCTTTTAAGGAGCCTGCCAGCATTAGTAGAAACTGCTGTTGGTGACTGCTGTCAAACAGGACATCTGCTGTCAGATGGTTGCCAGAAGTTCTTTTTGAAGTAGAAGAAACCAAGCTAAAGTCATACCTCAGCTGTCTGAGTGAATTTATGTTGCAGTTTGCCTAGAGAACTATACCTACCAGACAACATGTCTTTCAGGAGTGCATTTAATCTCTTCCATGGAGAACACTGACTCCAGTAAAAGTACCCAGAAACCGATGTAATACCAACTGTGAAGGTGTGCCTTGGCTAAGAGTGCAGACCCCACAGACAGCAGTGCTGATGCGGAAGAGGGAAGGTATGCGGGTAGAGCATTCGTTGCTTCCCTGCCAGATGATGTTGCAAGTCCTGATGCCATTACTTTTCCTGCTCAGCCAGGCCTAAACCTTTCCTAACCATACCTGCACTGTCAACAGATGAGAGCAAATCACATATGTGACTCCTCCTTTAAGCAGATGGCCTGAAGTGATGGAGACATAAGCTGTGACAACATCTTCTCATAATTCAGCAGAAAGCAGACTGACCACCTGAGGAAGAGAAATGAAGAACAGTAATTCCCCTCGGAACGTTTGCATCCTCTTCCCAGTGCTTCCTCAGGTTCCCGCAATGCCATCTTTTCCTTCCAAATGTAGTTTAAGTCTTTGTATGCATAACTCAATCTTTTACCACAAGCTTCTTCTGTGATTTTTCCTATTGCTGCTTTTCTGCATTAGCAAGAATTTTCCCACGTTCCCCAAACATGGGACCAACTATCAAAAAGGAAAAAGCCCTTTTATGCAGCAATAATCTGGAAGAAGAAACCTGGACCATTTCAGCAATTTTGGCATTTCCAGGATAATCTTCATTCTTCAGTGTATCTCTAAAGACCCTTTATCTTGTTTTTTAAAATATCTTTTGACCACTTCTGTAAATCAACTAGGGGTACTGACTTCAGCCCATAACAGCAATCCTAAGTGCCTCTAAATTACCTTCAGAAAATACCTGACATGCCTCTCTTCCATTTACATGCCTGATTAAGTGCTTATTTGCTATGTAGAGCAAAGCTCTTGCTTTGAAAATTCCATTTACTTAACAATTGTCTTTTTGAACTAGAGCAATGCTAGAGGTTTTTACTCTTTGGCATTTCCAAATCTCTCCTTGGCACAGTTAATCAGTCCAAAAGCCTTTTTCTTCTTTAAGCAGAAGGCTGGATTTATGAAGGCCACAAATCAGTTTTCTTTACTTGATGCTGTAGTTTAAGTAGTCTCTAAATTTCTCATCTGTAATATGAAGACACAGACCCTCAGGCTAGCTTAGCAGGTCTGCACTATTCCAGTGAGACAAAACAGTTTTAATTGATAGTAGGCTTTATAAAAAGAGAATTCCCAGGTTGGCAGAGAGTAGCTCTGGTGGCTACAGTAGCTTCCCTATCCCTTTCCCTAAGACTTGGCATAAACAGTTCTGTGGGAGAAAGTGGGCACATTTGTAGCAGATTCATCACTATCTGAAATTTGGGGGTTAAGTAGCTGGCCAGGACTGGGAGTAGTGGTTCTTGAATTCCTCTGAATCAAAGGCTTCTTCTTTGTCCACTCTTTGTTCTTTTCCACAACCACTTGACTTGAAGTAGAATGGGACCTGCAGCCTTCAGGTGGGACTGGATTGTATTCCGGCCCTGACATTTAGTAAACACAAAGATTTTTTTTTAAATTGTCTTTACCTCCCTCTTACCCTGTCCTCTCTTCCTTGTGATTTCAAGCATGTATCAGTATTAGTCGATATATATGACACAATATGTATGTTTTCATTCTTCCAGAGAAGGTCTACTATTAAATAAYCATAAATCAGTTAGAGACTGAACTTAGCTGAGATCACAACTGAGATTTAAAACTCAGAATTGCAAAACTTAGACCAGAACTCAATGTTTAAACACCTTCTGTCCAAAATGATATAAATTCCACGTGAATGTGGCTAAACCACCGTGCCATATATGATTTCAGTTAATTCCTGTCTAGGCTTAACTATTTTCATGGCCTTGGTCTTGTCACTTCATCTTTCTCATACTCAGTTTCTCCATCTATAAAATGGTGTTAAACTTACTTCCCTTGTAAAGTATCCTGAGATAAACTGGTGAAATGTTTCTATAGGAGTTGATTTTTATTATAATGAACACGGCCTGTACTTGATTTTGAAAATATATTACCCTAAAGATTGTAATGACTATAAGCAAAAGATTTTTGCTCAGAGATGTTGGTTTAAAGAAAAAAAAAACTCCTTTAGGCTCAGCCTAATGGCTGTTCCAAACTATTATTTAGGCAACAAATTTTTTGAGCTGAATGTTTTGTATACTTAGGATATATATAGTATTTGCTCATCAAGGTGACAAGTAGGGTACCCATCCATACAAGCAAAGAAGAAACATGTGTGTTTGATGTGACATTTGTCCTAGGCACAAAAATAAATGTGGCTAGGCCACATTCATTGCCCGCTCACTAATTACCCATTCATGAGTGACAGACATACTTCTAGCTGATGTATAGCATGAAAAATCTGATGAGTTCCAGCAAAATGGATATATTTGTTCACCTTTAATCCGTGATCTGGCATATACAAGAAATATCAGAGCACTTCAAAGGTGTTCTCATTGGTATGTATGTTTGTACAATTAAGACCAGAACTTGTAAAGTGTTTTTTAGTTCAAAAAGTATCTTCACTTTTAAAGGCAATGTGCAGCTCTGACAAGATGCCTCAAAAATGAATGAATGCTGCTTTGCACATGCATGTCATTATCAATTAAGCAAATAGTGTAGAAAGCAAAGAATCTTAGATGGAGTAATGCTCTTTACAAGGATAAATGATTCCACAAATATAAAAAATACAACCTTGGAGAATTAGGCTGATTTTTTTTTAAATTATCATTTTTTATGGTAACTCAGTTACACAGTGCTTGCATCATGTTGCCTTACAAATTAGCCACATAGTCTCACTGACCTAAATTACTGGTTTCTAATTGGACGCAACCATTGAAAAGTTTCTCATTTAGGACTGAACTTTTTATGAACTGTCACTGAAAATTTCTAGTTAAGAATAAAAGCTACAATTTTAACTGATGAGTTTTGCTCATACAGAGGCAACTATTTATTTGGCATTTCAATTTACATGGAGGTCATTCCAGAAAGGATTTTACAAATAGGACTATATTCTATATTGTCTATATTCTAATAATAGAATACCTTTTCTGTAACTAAAGGGTTAAATTTTCAGAGGTCAGTGCTTAAGTATGGCCCTAAAAAGTATTTTAAACATTTTCTGAATTTTTTATGTTGTTTTTTGTGTTATTTCACGTTATGTGAGGTGCCTAGGAAGTCCTCCACCTAGGATTTCAGTGGGAAGGCAAGCTTAACATCCCAGCTGCTCAAATTGATTGGTAGGAATGGTCTTTGTCCCAGTGATAAATTGGTGATTCACTGAAGAACACCATTCTGTGCTGCAGACTTGCCTGCCCATACCGGGTTTATTTATGGGTCTTAGAACAAATTGGCCCACACGGCATGCAAGATGGCCGGTTGTTTTTTGTTTTAATACAGAATTTATGTAGACTATTTGGCTATTTCTAGACTGGTTCCAGCCCTAGAATTCAACTGTCTGTGCTGTTAAATTATTAGTCTGTCTCTGCCCATCCCAGCATTCTCCCAAATAATTCTTAGGTATAATTTAGGAGTCAACACAGGCCGGTGACCACTTCCAGTAGTGGTTTGCACACAGCTACTCTGATTTGGTAGGGTAGAGAGAGATTAACAGTGTTAATAGGACCAGGCCAATTGGCCTAAGGGCCAGAGAATGGGCTATGGCAATGTTCAGTTTACTAGTATGGACGTAACTCTAGCCTCTTAGACCACAAGAACAGCTTAACGTTGTTACTGCACAAAAAAACCAGCTACACTGGTGCAGCATCTAAAGTCAAGATTTGCTCCTTTCTCTTGCATGCAAACTGTAGTCATCTGAAAAGTCTTGTCAATATGTCTACACTGTTAATGGTAGATCACCTCATCTTCTAGTCAGTATTCATGGTCTATGTAGACAATGAACCTGAAAATATGGGCTTTTTTGCAGTAAGACAAGTCTGACCTTGAGCATGTCCAGAGGCTTTATCACCTGCTGGCTAGATCTAGGCAAGCTGTCTATAGGTGGTACATATTCTTTTTTGCCTGCAAAGTAGGGGAGTGGGAGGCAGTACAACTTTCCTTACAGCTCTTCTTCAGGCCACATTTTCAGGATGGTGCAAATAGTCACTAAAGTCAAAAATCTGCTCAGCAGAGTAACGGTGACTCATATAAGTAATAGTCTGCTGAATCATCCATTTTCACAGTTTAAGGGCTTCCGTCATTGTTCTTGTATAGCTATTGCACAAGTGCCAGTACCCAGTTTAAACGAAGTATAAAACACTCCTAAATCTAGAGATGTTATTTTACACTCTCTGTACTCACTTAGTGCTAGTGTAAATCATTACTCAAGCTAAAGAACAACGGAGAATTGAAACTTCAAGAAGTAAACTGAGGGAGAAGTCTCTTTTTATACTTGCAAGGCAAGTATTATTCTGCTTATGCTACAGGCTCTATGGGATGAAACGTGCAAATTCACACAGAAACAAAGGATTATTTACTGTCATTTATTGTTTAGCTTGATTATTTGGCATGTTGCTTTGGACCAAAGATTCTATTAATCAGGGTTTGGAAAGAATTCCATGTTTAGGAAAAAAGAGAAGGAACAGATATAAAATCAGTTACTAGTGCTGACTTAGCTTTAGAAAGATCCCACTTTAAAAATCTGAATATGTTCACTTTATTAATTTTTTGCTAGTAGTATCATATCTGAGTTGTTAGTGCTGCTAGTCAGTAGAAAAGTCAGAAGACAAGCCAATAGACAAGTCCATTTAGTTTCTTCTTTTCAATTGACTTACAAAATAGGCAGCAGAAAATCGTATTTTAGAGTATCTAAGGATCATAATAAAAACTTTGTTATTGAAAGTAGCTCCTATTTCCACTGTGTCTTTTGCATGAAAACCTTAAGGGAATCCTAAGGAACTGCACAAATATTCCACTTTAAAACTTGCAACCCTAGCATGAAGTGCTGATAACGGTGCAGATGCAGGGGTATAGGAAGAGCACTATGAGATAATGGATTCACTGTGCATTGCTGTCACCAAAAAAAAACAAAACACAGAAATGAGAAGAAGATCAATTGAAGAGTGCATTGTATCTGGAACTCAACAAAAAAAGTATAAAGAAAGGCGCTGAGTATAAGATGCAAGCTTCCAGCCTTCTCGGAGTTGTAAGTCCGTACATCTCAGGAACCATTTTCAGTACTCAAAATCTTTTGTCATAGATGAGTGATGATAAATTTTTTCATTTGTCTAAATTTCATTTGTCTGCGCTATTCTTTCTTTCATCTTTCAAAATACCAAAGAGTTTCTCTGAGTACTGAGAATACTCAAAGGCTCATGTTCCCCAGACTGAGAAAAGTTGTTTTACCTGACAAAAGTTGACCTGTACTGACTTACAGAGTGGAACTGGATAGTTACTGTGGTTACAGAATACCAAAACCGCGGTTGGTTCTTGGACTCATGTTGGAGGGAAGTAAAGTAGAAAGTGCTGTTCAGAATTAGGCTTGTTGCCAGCTCCAGATTTTTTTAGGATATATTTCCTGAACTCTTAAAAATAACGTTCTTAATATAAGCCCTAAGACAGTAGCAGCCAGATCCTGCTCTTTAGGAAGGAAAAGGGATTAAGCTGAAGACACTGGCAGGTATCAGAGTAAGAAAAACTTTTCTCTGTGTGTTTCTTTCCTTGTGAGGCAACATGATAGTTTGTATAGCTCCATTTCAGAAACACAACTGGTCAGGCACTGAGTGACAATATATTTGTGTCAAGTTTTAAAATGTGACTGTTTGAATTCTGAAACTCTGAAATGGCATTTGGTTTTTATGATATATATCACTGGTTTGGAATTTTTTCATTCACAAGTAAAATGAATTGACTTGTTTTCCATCCTTTAACCAAAACTAGGCAGTTTTTGAAACCCTTGGTTTCAAAAGGTTGGTTTCTGCCCTACCACTGGTACTTTGTCCCCTGTGCATAAATGGGCAAATCTGCTATTCCAAAGTTGTATGGAGAGAGAGGAAGAGTGAGAGGGAGATTCTGTTTTTCTCAGCACTAAACACGGGGCTAAGTCAGACTGATTGTCAGCATAAACCCTCCAGAGCACACAAACTCCTTCAGTGGACTTGTCTAGATCTAACGCAAGGGAGCTTATTTGAACTTTCCTGTCCACATTGAAAAGAATATATAATCCACACAGTCTCCTTATTTATGGCAAAGTTGTAGATAAAGCTTCCATTGTCCTTAAGTTAAGATTCTCTTTGTATACAGGTGTTCCTGTCAAGTTACTCATTTACAAGTGACTTACAACATTCCTTTCCATCTTCCATTGTACATATATGTATACAGATGTATACATACCGACACACACCTATACACATTAAGATGAACACTGGTAAATATGCACAGACATCCTAGTCATAAATGGCTGCCTACATTTATGACAATTTTCAGAGTTACCGACTCAGGTTGTACCGACTGTCAGTACAATCAGACTGATCTTTGCTAGGAAGCAGAAGTTCCAGGACAATAATATACAGTAACACACAAGCAGAGTTATTCCCTGCTTACTGTAAGAAATGTGGAATTAAAATTTAGGCAATCTGTACTATATTTTTGTAATATACTTAGATTTAGTGGTAGTCTTTTATACAGCAAGATAATTGTTAATGAATTATCCAGTTTTCAGTTCACTTGAACTGTGTAGTATTAGCATGATAAGGTGATACACATTTCATCAATACACTTAACCAGAGAATATGCTATGCACAATTAATCGAAGACATTATATGATCCTCTCTGCAATGTTTATCCACTGTAAATCACCATATGATTTATTTATTCTGATCAGTGTAGGTCTGACTGTTATTACACTCATGCAAAGGAAGGGCAAACATTCAAACTACAATGGTAGCATTTTTTTCTGTTTTGCACAAAATTGCACATATTAAATGTCCCCATGAACTTAGAAAACTTTCGACCCAGGAATATATTTGTTAGCTTAGGTTTTCAGGGTTTGGGGTTTATTTTTTTCACCAATAAGTATAGTTATTTTTAGGTTATTTGAGTTCCTTTAAAAATTAGAGTTTTGTATACATACAGATTTGGAATATGTGTTCTTGAATGGCTAATAAACAGCTTTGATTTGCAAACTAAAAATTGGCAAATAATTGGACAACTCTAGAGCACAATATAGCTCACTGCACTGATCAGAGCTATTCATATTGTTTTGACTGAAACATGCAGGTGCAGAGAGCAGCTTGTATACCAGCACAATTCTTAGAGGACTAAATGACAGAGAACTACCCTTTCATGGATTTGAACTATCTGCAGCTAATAACACAAAAGTGATAAAAATCTGGGTAGTAAAAGTTCATCTGCTTTGATTTTCAAAGGTTTGTTTGAGTTCTAATCTTGATCTTGTTTAAGTTACTGGTAAAGCTTATGTAAACACCAGTTGTGTGGGCACAGCCTTTTGTGGGTTAAAAAGCCCTTGCCCATAAGCGGAGATATCAACTATTGGCCCATCTGAAAAAATTCCTACAGAACAATGCATTAACAACGTGAGCCTGAATGAGATGGCTCCTTCAGTATTCATATTTGTGGCTTGGGGGAGAGGGAGGCTCTCTGTCACAAGACACACTAGCCAATTATTGCTTTGTACATATACTGAATAATTCACTGAAAAATGAATAGTGGAAGAAGTGTGTTTAATGCCTTGCTCAATTCTGAAATTTTGATTAAAAAGTGCAATTGAACCAAGCAGAAGCTGGGCACTAAATCTGCTTATTAGTATTGGCACTAGATCTGCTTTTTTTTTTTTTTTTGAAAGGAAGAAGCTTGAAAGAGCTGGAGTATTTTGATTTGAAAATTGGCAATTGTGATTGCCTGGGGGGTGGACAGGGGGAGAAACTGTTTTATTGAGCAAACAAGAATTCTGAACACAGCAGAAAACATAATCTACAAAGCTTTCCAAAAATGCCTGCACTGATATTAAATACRTTTGTCTCACCTCATTTAAGCAATAAGAGTAAAGTGAGTTAAATTTATTTCTCATAGCGGTGAGAAACACCTCCCACACAGATATGATAAAGCACCAGAAGAACAATGAGATAACCTGGAGAATGAGCACTGTGCTCTTCACAGCACAACCAAACAGCACAAGTGACCGGTACCCTTCTACCGGGCAGACCTTGAGCCTCTCCACCCTCCTTCCTCCACCATTAGTACAAAGGGACTCTTGAGAAAAAGACTGCAGTCAATGTCTGTGCTGCACGACTCCCAAGTTAAAGTTTTAGCTCATGGGAATTACCAGCAATGGTATAAAATATTTAAGCATTACTTAAAGGCTAAAAACATGAGCTCTCAGTTGTTTTATACTTTCTCTTCACTTTTCCTTCCTATTCCCAGCTGAACTGCATCAAAGGGTCTGGCCCCATATTTTATAATCCTACACAGAGAGAGAATTTTGGAGACAGTATACAGTTCTGGTCAGTGGAAAATATCCCATCAGTCTTTCTATAACTGCAAGGCCATTGCCCATTTTCTAGAGCCTGTCTGGCCCAGTTTCCTAAACACCGCAACTTCTACTACTTTCCTTGGGCAAGCTCAGCACAGCCTGGTACATCCCACTGGCAGGAAGCTTAACCTGACCCAAAGATTCTCACAAAGACAATGTAGTTTTATTATTGAATCGTTGCAACAGTCAAAAGAAAAATTATGCTGTTTAAAGCACTCTTCTAGGTGCCTCAGGCAAGCAAACCATCATGCACAGTAAGTAGTACCCCATGCTCTCTTTGTACTTCTCTCAATAGAACCTATATCAAGCTGTAACTGGAAGGGGGCAGGAAGGCATAGTCTTTCCTTGAATAAGAAGAAAATGTTCTTATGCAGTAGTCCTTGGTGATTTATCACTCTTTAAACAGAAGTATGGGAAAAGCAACTTTCAGAAAGTTCAGCCTGGACAACAAACTTCCAGTTACGACTCCCTGTGCCTTGCAGATGACAAAGGCATTCAACATCATTAATTAGACCATATGGACTAAATTTTTTACCCTCTCCGCCCCCAGCCCCATGCTATTTCTTGTGGTGTCGTATGGTTTCAGCATTTTATCTGTTCTGGTCACCCTCCCATCTCTTTGATGAAATTAGTTGCATATGTAGGTTTGTTTGTGTGTGTGTTCTGATCTCAGATAGGATCGACAACTGTGCTCTCCTCAAGAGGAAGAAGAGTGAGCACACATTGTTACTTTCTACCAGCACATTTCACTGCTGCCTTCTTCTCACAGAACACGGCACTGGTCTCCCCAGACCTTTTTTTCCTCTCTCTTTTTCGTATATCTTGAATCATTTTTTGTATGTGGGTTTCTGGTAGCTTTCTCTCCTGTGTGAAAAATAGAAGGATTGTAAATGAAAAAAATCTGAAGAAATATATAAATGACATTAAGAAAATGGCAACAGGCAAATGTGATCCCATACAATTTCCTCCCTTGCAGTGTGTGAGGGGAGAGTTAAGAACTTTGTGCTATAAGGCTTTTATAACTAGGCTACAAGCTATGTTATTACTGTAGGGTTGTTTCAGACCTCAAAAGCCTAATGATGGTCATGGCAAAATACCAGAATATAGAAGTGGTAGAAAAAAAACTAGATAGATGCCTTACAGGAATATTCTGCATTGTATGATTGCATGGCTTTACTGGCTTCCTCATGCAAAAAGCCTAAGGAAACATTAGTGTACATGCTAATCTTAGTGAACAGAGGTTACACACTCAAATTCTTTGTGAAGAAGTAATTCCTCTTTATGATTGTTAGGAACTCATTTGTTCATTATTTTTGCATCATAAAGCCTGATAGCTTTATATATCATATTTTATATACTATGTCAATAATATATTGCAGAGAAAGTGTGTCTAAAGTAGAAATGAAGATCTTCAGTGAAGCTGCTAAGAAAATATCAAAATTTTATAGCTTTTTCACAAGTATTTTACTCCTATTTTCACCAATTCTAGTCTTCATGTAAGAATTACAGAACACATTGTTTGGAGGAAAACAAGATGAGATTTATAGGTCTAGAACACACATGGAAAAATGATTCACAGAAGAGGAAAAGTGTAGAAAAAGGAGAGAGAAAAATCTTAATCTGGGAAAACGGATTGAATGGGAAGAACAGAATATGAAATCAGAGAGGTGTGAATCCAATTCAGAGACAGTTTTGAAATTTATAAAGACAGCTTTAAAGTGGATACAAATATGAGTAGAAGGAGTCATATCCTGTAAGTTGGATCTTTCCTTAAAACATTTTCTGCAGACAAGGTGATCAGGAAAGGAATTTTACTTGAAATACTGACCAAACTTTTTAAGGTGCAGTCTGAGAACAATGATTCATGTAAAGAGCCTCCACAGGAATAACTATTTACTTATCCATTCTCATACTAAAAATATAATGTCAACAATAGAAAAACATAAGATTAGAGAAAAATACTCAGAGTTGTTCATCACATTGGCTGATGAACATTGACTCTTCTGCCTTCTGTGTATAACTTGATACCAAAGACTGTTTTTTCCAGATGGTGATTATTCAGTCAGCAATAAGAAGAGATGATACCATCATTTCTATTATCAGGATGGTAGTTATGTGATAATAATGATTTCACTCAGAAAGATTTGGTGACTCATCCAGAATCACGGAATGGAGTATCCTGATCAATCTGAGGGTGGTTTAGAAAGGGCTTCTGCATCTCTGTGGGTTTTGAGATAAAGTAGTATTTATTTATGCTCATACAACAAAGGGAATGTTCTCAGACCTGTTTCTAAGAATGACATCATGACTTCTTCAGCAATTCTGTGAGTAATTTGAAAGCAGCATATATTGTGTGTTTCTGTAGCTCCCATGAAAGCATTTTGATCATAAATGTATATAATTTTACATCAGCATTTTTGAAATCTGTCTTTTTTCATTCACAGTAGCTTGACTTGCCTAAGAATTTTGCCTTTGCTCTATTATGTTTGAAGAATCTTTGTAGGATTTGGAAAGGAACAGCACACATCAACTCCTGGACTTCACATTTCTTCACCTTATCTGTGAGCAAATGACAAAAATCTGTGGAAAACGTTAACTGGTGGATTTGACAATGGATGTTCTGAGAGCTACAGCAAGGCAGCTGAACCACAAGAGAACTGTTCTCAGAGGATTTGTTATGATGCTGGCAGAGCTTCTAGCATGTGTTCCTCTTAATATAAGTTATCACCACACAATAGCTAGCATATATTTAAGCAATGAGGTATGGTCAAGGCCAGCACAGGAGACAATAATAGTCTGACAGTTTGGGGCAGTCCCAAAGCAAATGACAGGTGCTCACCAATCCTGAAAGCCATTGATTATGATTCTACTACTAATGGAAAATAAAATAAACAGTCAACAGCATTGACATTATAGGAGGAAGGAAAAAAAGTTGCAGAAAGATTAAAGAACAAAGTACAAACATTGTGGTTTCGCTGAAACTAGCTGAATCCAGCTGAAACGTTCAGAGCATTAGCAGTGGAGAGTGGTTGCTCCTTCTGCATTTCCCAGGTCTCAAAGTTGTTTGTCCCAGGGTCAGGTCAGTTCAGGGCTGTCTTAACTTATATCCAAATCATGAGATCAATGGAGTATTTTGGTAGCAAATTATTGCAAAACTGTAAAGAAAACCCAATAACAATGTCTTTCCCCCAGAAAAGTCTCTTGCACTGTTGGGTTGGGCAGAAGTTGTCAAAAAGCATATTTTATTTGATCTAGAAGAATATGTTTTCTTTGCATTTGATATACACTCATAGCTGACATAACCTAATGTTTCTGCAGTAATATTCTTTTTCATTCTCACACCAGGCAAAAAATTGATCCCAAATCTTTGGTAGGTCATATAAAAAAACAGTAAAATTTCTAAAAACAAAATTGAAAATTCACAGGTAAATATAGGCATATTTGGCGGTTTGAATATAAGCCATATTTGTTAGAAAAGGGATAGGGTGGAAGATAGAACTTTCCTGCCAAAAGGATTCATATGATGTAGCACTTGAAAACACATAAAGTAATAGTAGGCCATTCACAATCACAGCCTGAAAGTCCAAGTTAGCTGTTACTGTCAATGTTGACTACATAAACTACAAAATAAGTAAAAAACAGAAAAAATATATTGCTGCGTGCTGTATCCAAGTTCTCTATTGCAAAATACAGCAGCTAATCTTTGAAAGCTTCTAAGTATTAAGTAAGAACTTTATCACCAGACCAAGAAAATTGCCCTTCTTGATTCTTTCTACCATGTTTTTGTCCCACTTTTTATATTCCTGGACTTTTAAAAACTTTTTGACAAATCTCATTTATGCTATAGGACAACTAACACTGAAACGCCTCACAGCAAAATCTTCCTGACGGTTTCAGGAGATCGGGGACATAAAACAGATGAATGTTTAAATGACTGTTTTGTTTGACTCCTCCTCATTCCTGGAGACAAATGCACTTTCTTTTTTCTGTTTTGAAAACTGAATTGTACCTATAAGAGTGCTGCTCAGATGGTATTTGAAGATGCTATTTGAGTAAAGGTAATTACTAGGTTCATTCAGGAGGGCATAACTGGCATACACCAGACACTTGGTATAATGAAGCCATCTCTTTAAGAGTGCTCAAAACCCAGTCATCATGGAAAAATTAGCTTTAGTCCAGATTCTCGCCTTTCTAAATATACCTTTTAAACTTCTTAATAAACTTCACATTTCTATGTTAGTTACGGGGAATACAAATAAGCCTGTTTTTACAGCAGGTTGTTGAAACAAGTCAAGAGAAACAAGTAATTACAGGGTCAGTATTAACCGTGAGGGCCTATCCTGATTCAAAAAATGATAACATGAATACTTGAATACAAGATCAGCCCATCACTTCAGTATAAAAAGTGATACTTGGAAGTGGAGATGGATTCATTTTATGATATGATCCATATTACTAAGAGCACTAATATTGAAATCATCCATGGATGTAATACCATTCATTTCAAAAGTTTCCAAAGAATATGGAAGATCGTTCTAGTATTATGACTAGTACTATCTCCTGAAAGAAATGGAAGCTTACTGGAAAACATCGGCAAATAGATAGTATCTCAAGACTTAATTGACAGGAACGTAAAAAGACAAGAGTCTGAACAATATTCTCAAAATGTATTTTCCAGTGGATGACCCTTTGCAGCTCTCTATGTAGTCTGTGTCCTGTGAACAGCAAGTTTCTTTGTAGTCAAGTGACTGACAAAAAAAGATTAATTGCTTTTACATTTACAATAGCTATTATACACTGGATTGATTGGAATTATCTGTAAAATATATGTCAATGAGCTGCTATCTCCATTGACTTCCAAGGAAATTTTGCTCTTTGATTCTGTCTTGGGACTTTTTAAATTTCTTTAATTTCCCAAAATACTTTACCAATCCACATTTAGTATTTCTACTCTTGTTGTTCTAAATTGATTCATAGCCAGTCAAGACAAATAAAGAGTTCCCAGCAATCTCAAATACATAGCATTTTCAGGTATATATTTCCTAGTAATGGTAGGAGAATAATGTGTGGTTAATATATTAGACTGAAATCAAGAGATCTGGAATCAATTTGTGCTGTTACCACAGAGACTCAGTACAACCTTGGGCAAATCACAACAGGGAAGAATATACAATACATAACTTTAGGCATCTGATCTAGGTGCCTCAGTTATGTCTGTGTATCTGCTGTATGCATTGAATAGATAATAATTTTAGGTGCCTCTACTCTCTATTTGCAAACACTACTGGACTTCAGTCGTTACTGGGTTATTCTTTCCTATGTGTATGTTCAGTGGCTAGCACAATGGAGCCCAGACCTTCGCTGAGCCCTGTAGATACTACAACACCACCATCATCAAAGCCTGACTAGTAGGTATAATAGTTGGAAGAAAAATTGCTGAGAAGGTCTATTAATTTATATACGTTTCATTTTTCAGGCACAACTGAGGCATGTGTTCATGCATTCGTATGCATATGTGTGCACATACATGTGTATGTCTAAATGGATTTACATGCAGGTGTCTGTGAATGGGTGTGTGTGTGTGTATGAAAGCTAAAAAACAACAGCACTTTACAGACATCTAGGAGATGATTGATTTAGTGATGGAGGAATTTCACCAAAAACACAGAGCACATTTCCAGCCATGTGTTCTGTATTGTACTTGTCTACATTTTCCATTTAGAATGAATAACTGGAAACACTCTGTCAGTATTCCAGATCACAAGAGGAGCAGTATGCTTCTTGACTACCACACATTTCATAAAGGAAAATATGCTGTTTGCTGTAGTGCAAGGCAAATTAGACTGAAGAGAAGCAATTCTGTCTCACCCTCCCCTACACAGACAATTTACACCTGAACAATTCAGTTATGCAGAAGCATTTTAATCAAACTCAGAAAATCAAGAATGTAATTTAAAATCCCCTTGTCTTTCTTAGATAAATCAGAGATCTAGGAATTTCATATCAGACATGCTGCAGTTTCTGTGCATGATGGAAAGAATTAAAAATAGTTTCTAAAATCTGATTACATTTTTTGCGTATTTGTGAATTACATTTGGCCATTTACATTAACCAAATGCTGCTCTTTGTGCAGAAAATACATGTACTTTATTATTTTCAGTGGCAGATTTAAAAAAAAAAACTTTATAGAATGTGGAAGACAAAGGAAATATATGAAACATTACTATCATCCATAATTCATTGACAACAGGGCCGTTTTTTGTCATACTTCTTCAAATGGTGTTTCCTACAAAAGTGCCAAATAAGAATAAGACCCTATTTTGCTAAGCGCTATGGAAACAGAGATTAATCTTAAGGCTAGCCCTACGTCAAAGAGTTTACAATCTAAGAAATGAGAGAAAGCAGATAGTAGGTGTTAGTTTAGACTTTATGTCTTGCCTTGTCTACTGAAACTGTAAAGAATTATATAAATTGTTCTAGTTCTGATGCATGCAGCTTTGTGATTTGGAGATTAAACTAGAACACTGAAGTATGTTTTTACCTTACTGTTACAAGATGTATGTATTTGAATCTCCATATCTGAATGAACCTGACAACTTCTTTCTCACAAAGCCTCTTATTCTGACTTAAACAGTTTTGATTCAAACTTGGATCAAAGGGGAGATAAACTGTAGATTTTTTGATACCGTCTAATCTGAATTCTAAATAAAATGAAGCATCAAAATTAGATCCTACTTTATACTTCATCTGAGTATGAATATTAATTATATTAATTGTGTGCCCTTAATTGTTCTGGAACGATTAAAATGCTCTCATATAAACCAGTGAATTGCCTGTAAATCTTAACAATCTAGGGAAAAACTCTGAAGGCCTGAAATGGCCTGAAATGAGGGATTCTAGTCTCTTTGACAAAAAATAAATTATCGCTGTCTCTACCTCTTCTGTCTACAAAATGCATTTAAAAATCTCAGTTGAAAAAATACATGCAGGAACAGTGGTCTACATGTCAGTTTACAAAGTGCACATTTCTCATCAAATGTCAAAAGAAAAACATCAAGTTGGAGTGAGGTAACTAGTGGGGTTCCTCAGGCACTGGTCTTGGGATCAGTCTTATCTGCAACTGTATGCATGTAGATGTCAGAAATAATGTCTATGGTGATGAGATGTACTGACAAAGCCAAGTGATCATAACAGAGCAGGATACTAGATAACTTTGAGGACTGGAGCAACAGAAATGAAGTGAAATTCTTTTATACAAATGCCAAAATCAAGCCTTTAGGACTAAGAAAAAACATCTTAATATAAACTCTGAGCTCCTCAGCTGGAAACAACTCAGGAGGAGAATGACATGTATGCATTAACCGGATACAAAATTATTCTGAGTTAACGATACTCTATAACCAAAGAAAAACACAAATGCATTCATAGGCTGTATCAGAGGCAGAGAAGGATTAATATCATTGGTGCACAGCCCTGGCAATACTTCATATGAAATATTTTGTACTTGAAGGTGTCAGGTATTTCTAGAAAACTGGTGAGTCATCATTTTACTCACAAATAAGTATTATTGAAATAGATGTAAAGTAACTAACAATTATTTTGGTGCATTTCATTTTTGGTGCATTTGCCACTAAACCTGTGCAACTGACATCTTTGCACTAACAGATACTGCTTTAACATCTGATGGACTACAGACAGCTTCAAAATCTTTTCCATTTGTAGCTGTCTATGACGTCTTGAAAGAATTGATTTCACCATTAATAGCTAATTTCTCTCTTGATAGAGTGGTGAGAGTGGCGCAAACATACTTTTTGAGTCTGGCCTTTTTTAGATGGCTTTAGTGTGTCCTTTTTTCTTCGGAATCCAGTTCTCTCTGAGATCTAAGACTACCTTTCTATGGTTCACAGTTTTTGTTGTAATCAAATTGGCTGTAGGCCCAAAGCAAGCTGTGTGACTCAGTGACAGTTGCAATCAGTGCACCAGGAAAAAGACAAAGAACTGATACATTTGGAAGCCACAGCTACGGATGAAACTGGAGAGCTTTTCACAAAGTCCATTCGATGAAGAGCTTCAGATTAATATGGGCTTTAAAATATTAAATATTTAAATTATTAAATATTAAATATTAATACATGTTACTAAGTTGCTAAGTAACATGTATACAGCATCTAATGCTGCCAAAATTTTATTTAAAAAGTATTTAGTTTCAATTAGATATGATATTGTTAATGTCTCACATTAAAATGTTTCACTAGGTTGCTGTGCACTACAAGGCTCTTGTTTAGGAAAAGCTGAAACATGTTTTAATATAGGCAGGAGGATTATATGCTCATAAAGTTGCAAAGCAGTCAAAAATGTGCTTAGCTTTACGCATATGCTTAATTTTCACAAACTTCAGTGAGATTTAAATATGGGCTGGTAAGAAAATACTTTGCTTTAAACAAGACCATTTTCCATCCCAGAGCCTTCTTATAAAAGATAGCAAGTTTCCTATCTAAGATGTGAAGAATGTTTTGAAAGGAAAGATGTTATTCTAACAAAAGGTATCTATCCTTTTTCTTCCTATAGATGAGAAAAATCCTCAGATGCAGATTTCTTCTGTAAATTCTCTCAAACTATTAAGAAGCATTTTGGTAGCCTTTATGTGATCTGCTTGGGGAAACAATCAGGAATCAACATTGTGGGGAGGAGCTGAAGAATCTAGGGTAAGATATGGCCAGTGTTAAATAGTTACACCTGTTCTGCCCTTTCTGCAAAGAAAGGAAAAATGCACAAAGCATATGAGAACAAGTTAAAGATATCCTTGGATAGCTCTAACTTATGTAATAGTACTCCCACTTCCTCTGCTAGCAATTCATTACTTCTTCATGAACAGCAATCTACTTAAAAGTCACCCACAATCACACATATGAATATAGTCCCACTCATTTGCACATTTGTGTAGCGATTTCCTACAATATTACATTATATCAAGCTTAAAAAATGAACTTTTAAGGAAAAATGTAAAATATACATTTTAAATATCCTTAGGAACTCAGCAGATACATCCGTGTACTCATGTCACAAAGAGGGTTCAGTTACATAAAAATTGCCATGGCTCAGATTAGTTGTCCATCGAGTCTAGAACCCTGCTTCTGAAGGTGACAAGTACCAGATGCTTCAGAGGCAGGTGCAAGAAACCCCCATACTGAACACTTATGTAATAGAGAGGGTTCTTCCTAAAATCAGGCAGTTAGTGGGTGGCTTGTGCTTCACAGCAGGAGAGTTTATAATGCCGCAAAATGTTTATCTTCATTATGTAACTGTGGATGTGATTACCCATCTACACTCAGCTTGGGCAAAAAGTGCCACGGGGCTTTTAATATACACTACTAATCAGGAGCTTGTTTATTTCTCAGCTGAGAGATATTAGAGCAGTTCAGGATCTGAGAGACCCTAGAGTATTATACCACTTTGCCAGAATGGTCATTTTTTTAATTTTGGAAAGCGTTTGTAAGTAGCGTTCATTTAGCCATCTAAAAGTTGGGTGTCTGGTCTAAGCTAGTCATTAAGCCAGGAAATACATGCCACTCCCAGTGTTGTTAACTTGCAGCAGTGAGTTTCTAGGGTTACACATGATGAGTTTGAACTGGGGAAGTAAGCAAGAGGACCTTTTGCATCGAAACCRTCTTGGGCAAAAGAAAAATCTCTTAGGCAATTAGAATTAATAATAGCCCGAATCTGAAGTGTGCTACAATTCTAAAACAATATTGATAATCTCTGTTATTTAACAAAAGAGATAGTGATTTTTTTAAATAAAAGGATTAATTTACTTTATAATAAAGAGTGAGGAATTGAAACATCCAATATAAATACCAAAAAAACCTTCTATAGTGGATGCTTGATTTTTAAATTAATGTATATTGCTGTTTTAAATTGTAAGTCTCCTTCCCTGCTTAAAGCTTTTCTACAAGAGGCAGCATGCGTGTATAATGATTTAATTGAATTTGTTCAATGTTATAATCATAAAATTAGTTAACTTAGCACAACTCTGTGTGGGTCCTAGAATAATGGTATATACAGCTTAGCAGTCACACCGTTTGGCAGCACAAGTCCATTTTTAAGAAAAGAAATGAGTACAATAGAGAAAGACTCAGTTTTTAACATTCTTTTAAATGAAACAATTTTGTTAAGATGACAATAATAAGCATGGTGACGAAAGATGCTGGAGTAACTAGGTGATCCCAGCAGTGCAAGGCAAATTCTCTCTTTGCAATCCTTGTACTGTGTAGTGTATTTTCTGGAGTCAAGACTAGGTGCAGCTTTCGCTTGGGCTAGCATTCCGTTCAGGCCTTGCATATCCATTTCTGTTTTCTTTTTGTTTGCATTGGAACAGAAAAGCTTGAAAGAAAGCAGTTCTTCATAGTTATATATTTGTTTGACTCTCTGAAGTACCTTTAAAAAATAGTGGTCATTTCCATTCTCGCTTTTAGATGTGACAAAAGTTAGGGTGGAGCAAGAACTGCCCTCCAACGGAAGCTAAGTGATTTAATAAGCTACTTCCTCATGGCTGGACATACTAAGTGGTTGTGGAAATGCTCCTCGTCTATTTTACTGCAAAAGCAAGGTTCACTTAAACTCCCTTCAATGGTAGGTTTAGACTAACCTGCAGGCTGTGCACTGAAATGAATTAAAAGTATGAATACAATTGATCACAGTGTCTCAGCTGAATTATCTTCAACTATGTTACAAGCTCTTCTTCAATCATGCCATACAGCACAGATTTTAAATGAGTTGCCAAAGATCACACAACATGAGGTTGGTAAGGTTGGGAAAAGAACCAGAACTGCTGATCAGTAATTCTGTGTTCAGTGCATGAGACCACAGTTTCCCCTGGGCAACACATTTCTGCAGATGAAACAGAAATATGTCTCTGGTTCCTATTTTATATAGACTGGAATGACTGCAGAGAAGCTGTCCCCAGCTGCTGGCCTGCAGGCTCTGCTGCAATTTCTGAATATTTGGGGACTTTCCCTTTAGAGATTCCTTGGGCCTGACTTTCTAGGTGAAAATTGATAATGATGGGCCAAAAATGCCAAAAAAGAAACATATGAAAGATATTAAATTTAAAAGAAGGTTCTACATAAGATTTTTGTGTGATCTTCACAGAATATTGACTTTCGGTCATTTTCAGTGCACTTTTTCTGTATTCCTCCTCTTATTTACAAAAATTCTGGATTTTTTTACTGAGCTTCAAAGGAAAGGGCTGAAACTGTAAAACACTGGAAGTTTTCCCATTTGGCATTATTTGTCTGGGTGCACAGTGTGATTTAGCCTAAGTGATAAAAAGCAGCCCCTCCTGGCACACCTGAAAAATAATAATATCCTACTTTGTAAATCCACCATGCTTGACTTTTAATCACCCATTGACTATAGGTAAGTAAGGGGAGGAAAGGGGAAGGGATGGAAGAATAGAGGAAACTTTGATCCCGTCTACACTATTCTTTATTATACTCCACCTTCCTGAAGCTTTGGAGTGTAATCTGAAAGGACAAAAGTATTCTGACTGAAATTGTCCTCCAGCTGACTTAAAGCATCTAAATGATCTAAGTTAGAAGCATATTTGCTCTAGGCTTTCTATGCAGCCAACAAAGACAGAAAAGCATCTCCAGCAGATGATTCAAATCGTTGGTAGGCTTTTGTATTCTGTAAGGGCAAATGCACCTCCTTCCAGCTGGATGACAGCAGGGAGCCAGGAAAGCCCACCAAGCCCCCATGCCATTGCATGTGACAAAACTCTATATGTGTTCCCAAACAGATACAAGGTGCACATCTGCGTATATTGATTGCAATTACACAGCCTTGAAAAAAGAACAGACTGATGAAGAAGAAGAATCTACAACTGAAAGAAACCATCATATCAGCACATGTAGAAAAGAGCCATCTTTGTCTTTGCCTCTACCTTTGCCTCAGAAAATGACTTGGAATTAAGTACTACTGCTTGAGTGAAAAAAACACAGTAAAAAATGGCAAACATACATCTTCAATTAAAAGCAAAATATTTTCTTCATCATATTTTCTGATTGCTTCCCCAAGCAAAAAAATCACTTATTTTTATCTGGATTGGTCCTGAATATGGCATTCAGCTGCAGCATTTGAGACAGCAAAATAGTTTTGAGGCCATGATTTCTCTTTAATTTGGCATGCACAAAGTGCCGCACAAGTGTCACCCTTTAGGATAGCACAAATCAGCACTGCCTCCATAAAAAGTAGTTTTGCACTGCCCATATTTCCTTGTTCCCACCTCTGTGTTATCCCTTCTCTTGGGCCAGTATGCATGTTTATCCAGTTGCATGGTTAATTGGACCTACTGAAAGACTAATCAGTTTTTATTTCCTAAACTAGTTTTAACCTGGTTAAGTTTCCCAATTCAGTTCATTGCTCAACACAGAAATATTCGTGCCAATAAGTAAGGTGCAAGATAGGGAAGGGAACGGAGTAGGAGGAAGCCAAGACTGCTTCTTTCAGTGCAGTGCTGACCTAGCTGGCTTAAGGCATACCTTAAGGCCAGTACAAGTTTCAGCAGTGTTGTGGAGCCATGATAATCTACAATCTCCCTTTTCATGCTAGCAGCCTTATCTGAACTTTGGGAAAATTAGAAAGGGGTCAAGTCTGATCATTATATACAAGCACTCAAACTGGAGCATATGGTTATCCCAAAACAGCATGTGAGTGTGCTCAGAAAGGATGGAATAAAGTTACTGAACAGCCCGTATCTTAGATTACCACTACGAGTGGTACGCAGATCAGCCACATCAAAGGTACATCAAAAGCAGCTGATATATCTAAAAACGCATAAGACTTTCCCCACATCCTCCAACCCAAGCCTCTCAAACACATAGCAGCAATTGCTAGCTTTTTTCTATGTGGTATAAATAGAGATATATTATTCCAAATCCATAACTGGAATAATTTATGATATTCTGGTAATCTGTTGAGTCAGATCCATCTAAAAAACAATAGAATTTATATAATTTGATTCTAATCTGTTTTTGTGATTTGCTAAAAGTCATTTTTTGAGACAGTAGGGTCAAGTAGAACAAATTACTTTTATCCAGTCAGTATGCAATATGGGATTCTTGGTTAGAACTTAACAAAATCTGACTTTGCTGAAATACTAATATAGATTTAATCAGCTCAATTTAGCTAAATCCTTATTAAGATATGTGTAATGACCACCCAGTGTTAAACTCACACTAGGATTCTGAATGTTGTTACCAGGTAAATTCCCTAAAGACCTCTAATAATTTTCTTCAAAATGGACATTCATACTACTACCATTTTTTGTAAATGTTTCACTAGTATCTGGTTATGAAGATAAATATCACTGTTTTGTGGAGGAAAATTTCAAAACTACTATATTTAGGAGTTAAAAATTGAACAAAGAATTGGTCATTTCAGTTCTGCAGTGACTGACTAAGCTAGATGGCATTGCTTAACTTCCATTGATCCTATTATGGATTTTAAGATGTGAATGCCATGCCAATCAGAATTATGCAATCTAACCTCTTAATTCACCCTCCACATGGAATTCTTTAGCCACAGACTTGAAGGCCTGCTGCACTACATGGCCACCTGCTATTTCTTTAGAGATACGCACAAAGTGTAATCATTTCCAGGAATGGTAAATATGCAAAAAGGGCCACACGTACTGTGGATCCACATTCAGCAACAGCATATAAGAGCTACTGTAGTTCTGTTTTATCAAGTAAATGTATTTTGCAACACAGAGTGGAATGCTGCTTCATTATAACTACTCCTGGTTAACTGCACATTTTTAACACTAATATTAGTCATGGAAGGACAAAAGCAGATGAAGTTTGTGTAGGTTCATATGTGAAAATTAGAAAAAAAAAATTCTGAACACTAATTCTTATTTTGTTATTATTATTCTCCCATAGCAGTAACTCCGTTCCCTCCCCACTTCTCATTCAAGAGGGACTCTAAGGCTGAAGTCAGAAAATTTTTGCACTTCAGAGATCCATGGCTATCAAAATGTCACAGTGGGGCACTGGCATTGAGGTATAAATTAGTCTTTGTAAGGTGCAGCTAAAGTAAGTGTTGGAACAACAGCAATGTAAAATCATGATTTTTGACCAGCACGCACTTGCCCCATTCTATACCAAGTGTATCTTGTCTCTAGCTAAGGAGTCATCCCTATATTTACACCAAAAAGTGAGTACATTTTAACACCTGTCCGTTCTGGTGAAAAGTACCAGAAGCTTTCATGTTTTCAGATATTTTTTCCAGATCATATACAGGTGTTCCAGCTTTCAGCTCAGGACATTTCAATTGTAAAGTCCATAACGACAGAAAGCAAAAAACCACTAAGGATATACTTAAATCTATTTGAGTTTGTGAAACTCGTGAAGAAAGACAAGACCCCAAAACATTTGGTGCTTGGGATGTGAAATGGTCATTTGACTGTGGTTTCTGAATGGTGTCACTTGCTCCTAGTTGTTGGCATAGGCAGGACTCATATATACTTTTAAAATAAGCCATTTACATTAAAAACACCCGATTGCTTATTTCTGTTCCAAAAAGAACACCGTAAAGGCCCTCAAATCAACCGCTGCTTGGCTAAAGGACTCTAGTATTCCAGGATTATGTTCTTTAATTTTTTTCAGCCTGGGCAGGGGTAAAAAAAGAAATAATCAGGATTTCAAAAATCAAGACACCGACCAGTGCAGATTTTCTGTCCTCTTCATGACATTCAGATAAATGGACAGAAACTACTTGCAAGACTTCTGCTACATATATTGCAGCAGGAGGCTGTTTGCAGAAGCAGAAGAGCTAGCACAGGTGAAGAAGCAGTGAGCCTTTCTCCCCTCACCTCCCCCACGTAGTCAAGTAAAAGCTATAGGATGCACCTCACATTATCCATTTGTAGTTGATTTTATTCTTAATACAGACATTCTTGAAAACATTAGGGTTAGAAGACTGAAATTATTGAAGCTCTCCCTACTTGTGGTATACTATGAAACAGTTCATTTTATTCACATGGAAAAAAAAACATTTTTACAATAAATATATTTAAGGAATCCAAAAAAAAAAATCAGATTAATACTTTTCCCTGGCACCTTCAGTTGTGCTTCAGTTGCTTCTGAGCAGAGCAGTACCACCATCTGACAAACTGAGCTGGCTCCTGAGCAATCCTGTACTGGATAGTATTAATCAAATTATCTTAATAAATTATTAGCTTACACAAAGTTAAATATGTCAACTTTGAGACCAGTAGAAAATAAAGATTAAATTAACAAGAAATCACATTATCTGCCAGTCTCAAAACAGAAAGTACTCTAAAAAAATTCTCATTGCTCAGTAGAATAGTATTATGTCCCTACAACTTTTAGTTTTAAAACACTTTTTTTGGATCCTATGATTCAAATACTCATTTTGATTCATGTCAGTTGTATTGTAAAAGTATTGTACAAAACTGAGTTTCTAATGTATTTTTAATATTAAGATGAAAATACGCCATGAATAAAAGATCCATTTGTGAGTACCATTTTAGAAAAAATGTTCTTACAAAACAATTACTAATTATTTCTCCAAAAGCCTCTCACATATGGAAACAAATATTATTATTGCATGTTTGAGATGCGTGCTACTTGAGATGTGTTAGAGAAAGTGTGATAGCAGTTTACTATGATTGTTCCAGTGTGCTTATGTTAGAACCCTTTTATAGACACACGGAATTTCTACCCATAGGAATATTACAATAAACATAAACTATCTATAAATAGAATATGCCCTTCCTTGCATGCTATATCAGATAAAAATAGATTTTGTTTAAAATGCCTTAACTAACAAAAAAAAGACAGACAGAAACTATCCATGGTTTCCTCACTACAACATTTTCTTACAAATTTCAATCATCAAGAAAAGGAGAAGTCTTCTGGAAAAAATTCTGGAAATCACTGCTGAGACCCAAAGACAAACTGCACTTTCAGCCTTGGGTAAAAAGGAAGATTTCTGTAAACAAATACCCTTGATAAATGCAACACTGCCCTGATTCAGCGCGTTCAGACAGATGCTGCAGGTTCGCAGTCTGGCCTATGGTGATGTGAGGCACTCCAGCTACTCTGGAAATGGTCACAACTCCTGACTGACGGCACGCTCCAGTTTCTCCCTTCCCTGGGAAAAGCCGCGAGGCAACATTAGTGGGGGAATCGGACACTATTATCTCCAAGGGGGGCGGCCCCACCTTTTCGGACAGAGAGGCAGAACAGCCGCTCTCCGCTCCTCTGTGATACCTTAAGAGTTGGGAAGAAATCCAGCAGTTGCAGAAAAAAATGAAATGGGATTAGAGCTGACAGAGAGGGCTCTTGCCCAGTAGCTAGGAAAGGGTAAGGAGGCCGGGGGTAAGGAGTGTGCGTCAGGCAAGTGATGTCTCTTCCAGCGGTACCACAGTATTTTACTCGATAAATTTGGGACAAGGGGCTGCGTCAGTCGACAGGCACACATACAGAGACGAGGCAGGGGGGACTCAAAATCCAAGCAGCAGACAAAACCGCGATATAATCTAATCTTGACGGTCTGACTCATGATTTTCGAGTCCTTAGGGCTGGCGATATTGCTCCACTTTTCCGTCAGGCCAGGCAGCCTGTTTACCGTGTAAATTCCTGGAAAGGGGGATCAGGGCTGCGGCGCTGCCGCTGACCGCGTTTCTCTTAAGCAGTGATATTAGCGATAACCCAAGGGAATGAGGGATGGCTGCTCGCTACTGGAAGCGCGGCACCGGGACCCGCTGCGTTAACCCCTCGCACCGCCCAGGGGCGAAGAGAGGCTCTGGCGCTACTGCGGCTACATACTTAAGAGTAAAGCCACTTCGGTTTAAAAAAAATAAGTGAAAACTAGTGAAACCCCAGCCTAGGGCTTCCCGCCGCCCCGGCAGCGGCCGCGCA